>NC_089912.1:37796488-37946488 GCF_040182565.1 Anser cygnoides | reverse complement strand
TCACTGAAGCAGAAGATAAACATATATGAGTATTTTGACAGAAGCAAAGGAGGAATGAAAAGGGATGCTTTTAAATCTAAATGTGCACGTACTGATGGGTTTTAGCCAAGCTAGGTACACTAATCTAGTACTAGCAGAGATTACATTATTACATTTCTATATATCTCAAACAGGATTAACCTCTGAGTGTAAAAATATTATCACATTCAGTTGAGAAAATATTTATCCTAGTGTTTGTCCATTATTTTTTGCATCAACTCAGTTTATGTAACAAATGTCTCTTAAGTGTAACTCATTACTAACTGAGGGCTGTGTTAACTTAATTAGTATGATTTCTAATCTTTATTACCATTAATGACCTGTGGAACAAGTTCATGTTTTGGCTACGCTAAGTTAGCTTTTAGTTTGGTGCAACCTCATAACTGAGAACCAAAAAATATATTGTAACAGTATTTAACCCATGCACACAACTCATACTTAGTCTGTTCTTGGAAATATTATTATAACATGAAATTAGTAACAAGCTCAACTATTAAAAATAGTATTAAAGAAAAATAAATTTTAATTATTGGTAACTGTTTTGTTATTCAGCAGTGCCATTATGAAGTATATAGTAATTGTAGAACAACATATATAAATATAAATTCTGATTCGTTTATATAAACAAATTGTTTATATTTGTTTATATTTGTTTTATATAAATTCTGATTTGTTTTACATTGTTTTGGGTTATAAATAAGATACTTTCTCTCATGTGTTCTCTTACATAGTGTTGAATATAGCTGACTTTCACTTTTACTTGACCTGCATTTATAGTCTTATAGCCAGAACTAGATTCTGGCTTTCTGAACTTTGAACATTTTCCTGTGTGAATCTGGTACGAAATTGAAAACTGCCTATGAAATTAAGATCAGGGTAGCATTTCATATCCTTTCTGCTTTCTACTATTGCCTCTAAATTCTGCAATTTAAGTGTATCTTTAGTACTTTTTAGTAGATCCTCTTTTAAAAAAGTGTTTTCAGGTTTCATTTTGTACCACATATGAAGAGGCACCTCTCCAATACAGACAAGAAAGGTGCATGGAACCCACACACTGTTTCTGTACGGTTTGTGCTTGCACAGTGGTTTTCTTAAGCAAAATATTTATGAGATCACCAGGATCTTTTCTGAGCTTGAAAGTACCCACAGAAAATTGTTTCTACAATCCATGTCAGTTTGTAGGAAAAGTATTCTGAGTAAGAGTCTTGTTCGTGCCATTCCTTCCTTCCTTCAAATTATTCATTAATTATATCTTTTAAAGAAAATCTGAATTTGGATGTTTTTCTGTTCTAAGTGGTGCCTAATGTGTCTTAGAAAGGCAAAAAAGATGCACTGTGTGTAGATGTCCTTTCTAGTTTCTTCAAAAATAAAAGTCATGAAAATTAATCTCTGAAAGTCTGTGGAATGACTTGAGCAAGGACAGCAGAACAAACAAAACCTAGTGTGGAGCAGGCAATCCACAGGGACATCTCTGGGGTTTGTAGATTCTTTTTTGCCCTTTTTCCACTGAGCTACAGCACAACTAACAGAAAGGGACTAACATATAGTCAGATTTACCCTGTGTTATTTCTTTAAACTTGAAGAATGACATGAACAAGAACACTAAATTCAGAGCTAAAATTTCTCTGATGATAATGACTTGTAGAAAAACAGCTATGGAAGAACAGTAATAAAATGAAGACCCAAAAGAGAGATAAATCAGTTCTCCATAAGAAACTGGGTAAGTGTTTTCCAGATAAGACTAGTTTGAGCAGTCATGGGCTGTTTCAGAAGATAAGGGAGGCTAGCATACTGACAGCCTCACCAGATTTTGCTGAAGAAAAGCCATTACATCTTCTACATAGGTTTATGAATGCAATGAGAGGAGTTAGTAGTTAGATAGCTTGCTTAGGATACATATCATCATTCATCAGCATGGTGGAAGCAAGTCAGAACCACAGGCTTGATTCACGGTTGAAGGCAAAAGGGTGTGGGTTAGACTACAGATTAGGTAATAGCTTTGTGGATTTCCATCATGAAAAGGTAAGAGAGGGAGGGGTTAGTAACTGCAAGACAAGCAGGCATTATTGTAGTATGGTATTCTATACAAGTAGTGCCTTTGAACACTTTCTTGCAGAGTCAAAAATTGGAAATTGTAACTGCAGCTAACCTGGAAAAAAAAAGTGGCTGTTATTGAAAGTCCTGATGTAAAATATCTGGCAGACTCAGACTTTGAACTGATGAAGGTGGGGAAACTATTGGATTTATGTCATTTCATCACCTACATTTTAAATCTCAACAGTTCCTTTTTAAACCAACCTCACAAAAGATGTGGGGAAATAGAAATCCTTATCAACCACAGTGAGTCCCTATAATTGATGTATTCCTGATCAAACTTGTAAACATTGCTTCTGAAGGTGAATCTTTGAAGAACAGATCCCTGGACTGTTCTTTTCAACAGGCTCTGTCATTAAAAGGCTCATAGGCCAGACTACATTTATTGGTCTAGTGTTGATTGAATAAACCTGCTGGAGAAGATGGTGGGACACTGTCATTTGAAGAAGGAGATCTAGATTTTTATATAAATGTAAAATGTCTACTAAGTTTCTGCAGCTTTGTTTGGCCTATGTGAGTCAGCTGGGACTTGCAGCGTGTTCTCAGCTGTCTGCATCTGTACTTGAAGTGTTGCTCGTGTACTGTGAGAGCTGTGACATTCAGATAAAGGCATGAAAGTAAATTATTCTGCCCAGCTATAAAGGTTGTGTAGATTTACTCCTACTTGTCTGTTAATGGGGAATTGGATATTATCACGACAGTGATGGACTTGTCTAGGTGTGCATGTAAAACGTGGCCCGATTACAGTTAGCATTTTCAACACCCACTGACACTGGCTGGGCCTATTTAATAGATTACATTTATATACAGGCATGCAATCCACAATGCTGTTGAGAGCTCAGGATAATAGGTCATACCTACATCCTTTCTTAATCATACAAAACTGAAGGCTATTAATGCCTTTGACTAGCTTATTTCAGCAGAAGTGCAAGTTTTTTTGTGAGGAAGGAGTTGAAGAAACTCCTGAAGACACTTGCTCTGTGTTTTGTAGCTCTCCTGGCAAGGCTGGGTTTGCTTCCAGTATCCATGTCATTTCCTACTAAGTGTAAAGAGGCTTACCCGACTCACAACACAGCTACACTACACAGGACTACACTGTTCTCCCAAAATGTAGAAATGAAGCCTTTGCTGCAGTTCAAGCCTAAGGAAAATAAAAATAAGTATGGTAAAGAACCAACAGAAATGTATTTTTGGTTGTTAATTACTGAATTAAAATCTCTTTTTAAATACTTGCTTTCAGTATTTGGTACACATTCCTAGTTATTAACTGTATGTATCTTATCTAACTGTTTTATTCTAAAACTGTTGTTAACAAAAGACATTGCTCACTGTAGAATTCCCACAGAACAGTTATCTCATGCCAGATCATTGGCCTGAAGAAATTTTTGTGTATCTACTTCAGAATTGAAGAGTGTGCGTATAAGTAAATATATATGCATATACACTTTTTTTTTTTTTTGCATTTTCCAAAGTGTAAAATTACTCTTCCTACTTTCCACTGACTTAAATACCATTTCTCCAGTTCTGTGATAGATGATGTTCTCCAGCTTCCTCCTAAGATTTACTCTATTAAATATAGCTTTCAAATAGATTGGATTGTCTTTACAGGTCCTTAAAAGGTTGTTTAGAACCTCTTATGGATAAAGAATGCTTGTTATGCCATATTGTGCTTATGAACTTAAAAAAACTGTCAAGAAAAAGTCAAGAATATTTAAGAACAAGTTGTGCAGGCTACTGTTCTGGCAAGGATCATTACATAAGCCTTAAATACATGAAATACCAAGGGATAGCATTTATCTTGTATTTGATGGCGAAGCACTGTTCTTAAAAGAGTGTATTCACCCTGATTGAGATATTATGGGATAAGGCTAGAGACTAAAATAATAAAAGACTCTGGAATAGAAAGCTTTGTGGAACTTGTAAGGTAATTGCTGGACAAATGTTAGTATAGGAATTGAAATATTAATTCAGTTTATTCCGTTAATACAGACTATTTCTAATGCCGACAGATGATGGGGAATGAGTTTTGAAAGGCTGTTTTGAAAGCACATCAGAAGATAAATGCTGCTAATGCCGTGTTTTATGAATACTCTAGCTTACTGTCCTCAAAGCAGTTGGAGATAACTGGGTTTAATCTACAGAATAGAGCACAGTTGGATGGACCTTCAGAGATCATGTAGTCCCACTGCCTGAGCACGTCAGGGCTAAACAAAATTTAAAGCATATTATTCGGGGAATTATCCACATGTTTCTTGAAACTGACAGGCATGGGGCATCAACATCTCTCCAGGAAGCCTGATCCAGTGTTTGACCATCCTCATGTTAAATAAATTATTCTTACTGTCCAGTCTGAACCTCCCTTTAAGCAGAGGAAAAATGTTCACAGTGAGTTTCTCTAGCTGAACTGAAAGAAAGGTTACCATTTACATACATTTTCATTACTCAGTCCACGACAACACATTTATTTTCACCCTATTTAACTACAGTACCGTTTACAGTGATCTGTGTTTAACCAGTGAAATATTTACACATGGTGACGAATCACCATTTAGTTAATGACATTTTATCATTACTGACTGAGGTGACTCAAAATGATGTGTGTACCCTAAAGTGAACAGTCCCTTTATACTTCCTTATCCATCTAGTGACCGAAAGTCTTCCCTCTCTCTTCCTCTCTCCCCCCCCGCCCCCCCACAACTCTCTCCGCTTTTTAAACATATAGTTTTCCTTTTTTTAAAGATGATTCAAATCATTCATGAGTTGTTTGAATCTGCAGATGATTTAGTCTTTACATATCTCTAATAAAAATGCTTTTCCGAGAACACTTTCTCTCAGTAGTCTAATATTTAAACTTTAACTGAAACTAATCTTCTGATTAATTAGGTTCTTTCTTTTTTTAAATTGTGTAGACTTTTCTGTAATTATAGCTCTTTTCATGATTCACTGCATTTCTCCCTCTTTTTCCAGCTTTCTGCAGTTCCTCTGTTAGAAGGTCACTGTCTCTGGGGATTACAGAGACAAAACCAATTTTACAGGTAGTATTTTTAAAGAGAGGTATGTAGCTAGACAACCCAGGCTCTCAGTGGTATGTCTGCATTTGCAGTACTGCACAAACAGAAGGATACTTCCATACTTGTGTCTTTACAGCAATGATACTCCTGCTGTTTCCTGGCTGTAGAAGTGCACTATGGATGTGCAGAGCACTAAGTGCTGCAGGACCATGCATCCACATTGTACATGGCACATTCCTGTTGGTATCCTGCCTGCTCCCACTCAGAGCAAAACCTCTCAGTGCTCGCCGTAGGAGTACTGCTGCATGCCCTGTAATATACACAACACAGAAAAATTCACACAAAACCAAACAGTCCCTTTGATGCACTGACTTAGTAATACAGTTGGACCCGTCTGGATATCTAGGATCAGAGCCAAAGAAGGATTTAGATACCTAAATGTAACTGGGCCAACTTTAGTATCTATTTTCAGGATTGAATAAACACAAGCAAAGTGCACCCTGTCACTGGCTGTGAATGGCTGAAGGCTGGGAGAGCAGTATTGTCTGTCCTGGCTCAATTCTCTTCCTCTTTTTCTGTTTGTCTGCATTTGGCAGATGATGGGGAGAGATCTTAGTGATCAGACCCATTGAATTTCAGGCTGATCAAGCACAGCAGCACCTCTGTTTTGGTGAATACTTCTATCTAGATTCAGAAGTGTGGTTGCTAAAGGAAGAGATCACTTAGCAAATAAAAATTTTTCCTTTCCTTTCCTTTTCCTTTTCCTTTCCTTTCCTTTCCTTTCCTTTCCTTTCCTTTCCTTTCCTTTCCTTTCCTTTCCTTTCCTTTCCTTTCCTTTCCTTTCCTTTCCTTTCCTTTCCTTTCCTTTCCTTTTTCCTTTCCTTTCCTTTTCCTTTCCTTTCCTTTCCTTTCCTTTCCTTTCCTTTCCTTTCCTTTCCTTTCCTTTCCTTTCCTTTCCTTTCCTTTCCTTTCCTTTCCTTTCCTTTCCTTTCCTTTCCTTTCCTTTCCTTTTCCTTTCCTTTCCTTTCCTTTTCCTTTCCTTTCCTTTCCTTTCCTTTCCTTTTCCTTTCCTTTCCTTTCCTTTCCTTTTCCTTTCCTTTCCTTTTCCTTTCCTTTCCTTTCCTTTCCTTTCCTTTCCTTTCCTTTCCTTTCCTTTCCCTTCCTTCCCTTCCCTTCCCTTCCCTTCCTTCCTTCCCTTCCCTTCCCTTCCCTTCCCTTCCCTTCCCTTCCCTTCCTTCCCTTCCCTTCCCTTCCCTTCCCTTCCCTTCCCTTCCCTTCCCTTCCCTTCCTTCCTTCCCTTCCTTTCCCTTCCCTTCCTTCCCTTCCCTTCCTTCCTTCCTTCCCTTCCCTTCCCTTCCCTTCCCTTCCCTTCCCTTCCCTTCCCTTCCTTCCCTTCCCTTCCCTTCCCTTCCCTTCCCTTCCTTCCCTTCCCTTCCTTTCCCTTCCCTTCCTTCCTTCCTTCCCTTCCCTTCCTTCCCTTCCCTTCCCTTCCTTCCTTCCCTTCCCTTCCCTTCCTTCCTTCCTTCCTTTCCTTCCTTCCCTTCCTTCCTTCCCTTCCTTCCCTTCCCTTCCCTTCCTTCCCTTCCTTCCCTTCCTTCCCTTCCTTCCCTTCCTTCCTTCCCTTCCCTTCCCTTCCCTTCCTTCCTTCCCTTCCTTCTTCCCTTCCCTTCCCTTCCCTTCCCTTCCTTCCTTCCCTTCCTTCCTTCCCTTCCTTCCTTCCCTTCCTTCCTTCCCTTCCCTTCCCTTCCTTCCCTTCCTTCCCTTCCCTTCCCTTCCCTTCCTTCCTTCCCTTCCCTTCCTTCCCTTCCTTCCCTTCCCTTCCCTTCCTTCCCTTCCTTCCTTCCCTTCCCTTCCCTTCCCTTCCCTTCCTTCCCTTCCTTCCCTTCCCTTCCCTTCCTTCCTTCCCTTCCTTCCTTCCTTCCCTTCCCTTCCTTCCTTCCCTTCCCTTCCTTCCTTCCCTTCCCTTCCCTTCCCTTCCTTCCTTCCCTTCCTTCCCTTCCCTTCCCTTCCTTCCTTCCCTTCCTTCCTTCCTTCCTTCCCTTCCCTTCCTTCCCTTCCCTTCCTTCCTTCCCTTCCCTTCCCTTCCTTCCCTTCCCTTCCTTCCTTCCTTCCTTCCTTCTTCCCTTCCTTCCTTCCCTTCCCTTCCTTCCCTTCCCTTCCTTCCTTCCCTTCCTTCCCTTCCTTCCCTTCCTTCCTTCCTTCCCTTCCTTCCTTCCCTTCCTTCCCTTCCCTTCCTTCCTTCCTTCCTTTCCTTCCTTTCCTTTCCTTTCCTTTCCTTTCCTTTCCTTTCCTTTCCTTTCCTTTCCTTTCCTTTCCTTTCCTTTCCTTTTCCTTTCCTTTTCCTTTCCTTTCCTTTCCTTTCCTTTCCTTTCCTTTCCTTTCCTTTCCTTTCCTTTCCTTTCCTTTCCTTTCCCTTTCCTTTCCTTTTCCTTTTCCTTTCCTTTCCTTCCTTCCTTTCCTTTCCTTCCCTCTCCTCTCCCTCTCCTCTCCTTCCCTTCCTTCCCTCTCCTTCCTTCCTTCCCTTCCCTTCCTTCCCTTCCTTCCCTTCCTTCCCTTCCTTCCCTTCCTTCCTTCCTTCCCTTCCCTTCCCTTCCTTCCTTCCTTCCTTCCCTTCCTTCCTTCCTTCCTTCCCTTCCTTCCTTCCCTTCCTTCCCTTCCCTTCCCTTCCCTTCCTTCCTTCCCTTCCTTCCTTCCCTTCCTTCCTTCCTTCCCTTCCTTCCTTCCCTTCCCTTCCCTTCCCTTCCCTTCCCTTCCCTTCCTTCCTTCCCTTCCTTCCTTCCCTTCCCTTCCCTTCCCTTCCTTCCCTTCCCTTCCCTTCCTTCCCTTTCCTTCCTTCCTTCCTTTCCCTTCCTTCCCTTCCCTTCCTTTCCCTTTCCTTCCCTTCCCTTCCTTTCCTTCCTTCCCTTCCCTTCCCTTCCTTCCCTTCCTTCCCCTTCCTTCCTTCCTTCCTTCCCCTTCCCTTCCCCTTCCCTTCCCTTCCCTTCCATTCCTTCCTTCCCTTCCCTTCCATTCCCTTCCCTTCCTTCCCTTCCCTTCCCTTCCCTTCCTTCCCTTCCTTCCCTTCCCTTCCCTTCCCTTCCCTTCCCTTCCTTCCTTCCCTTCCCTTCCCTTCCCTTCCTTCCCTTCCTTCCCTTCCCTTCCCTTCCTTCCCTTCCCTTCCCTTCCCTTCCTTCCCTTCCCTTCCCTTCCCTTCCCTTCCCTTCCCTTCCTTCCTTCCCCTTCCCTTCCTTCCTTCCCTTCCCTTCCCTTCCCTTCCCTTCCCTTCCCCTTCCCTTCCCTTCCCTTCCCTTCCCTTCCCTTCCTTCCTTCCCTTCCCTTCCCTTCCTTCCCTTCCCTTCCCTTCCTTCCTTCCTTCCCCTTCCCTTCCCCTTCCCTTCCCCTTCCCTTCCTTCCCTTCCCTTCCCTTCCCCCCTTCCCCTCTTCCTTCCTTCCCTTCCTTCCTTCCCTTCCCCTTCCTTCCCCTTCCCTTCCCTTCCCTTCCCTTCCCTTCCCTTCCTTCCCTTCCCCTTCCCTTCCCCCCCTTCCCTTCCCTTCCCTTCCCCTTCCCTTCCTTCCTTCCCTTCCTTCCCTTCCCTTCCCCCTTCCCTTCCCTTCCCTTCCCCTTCCCTTCCCTTCCTTCCCTTCCTTCCCTTCCTTCCCTTCCCCTTCCTTCCCCTTCCCTTCCTTCCTTCCCTTCCCCTTCCCTTCCCCTTCCCTTCCCTTCCCTTCCCCTTCCTTCCCTTCCCTTCCCTTCCCTTCCCTTCCCTTCCCTTCCTTCCCTTCCCTTCCCTTCCCCTTCCTTCCCCTTCCTTCCCTTCCCTTCCCTTCCTTCCCCTTCCCTTCCCTTCCTTCCCTTCCCTTCCCCTTCCCTTCCCTTCCCTTCCTTCCTTCCCTTCCCTTCCCCTTCCCTTCCCCTTCCCTTCCCCTTCCCTTCCCCCTTCCCTTCCCCTTCCCTTCCCCTTCCCTTCCCCTTCCCTTCCCCTTCCCTTCCCCTTCCCTTCCCCTTCCCTTCCCCTTCCCTTCCCCTTCCTTCCCCTTCCCTTCTCCCTTCCCTTCCCCTTCCCCTTCCCCTTCCCTTCCCTTCCCCTTCCTTCCCCTTTCCCTTTCCCCTTCCCCTTCCCCTTCCCTTCCCCTTCCCTTCCCCTTCCCTTTCCCCTTCCCTTTCCTTCCCTTTCCCTTTCCCTTTCCCTTCCCTTTCCCTTTCCTTTCCTTTCCTTTCCTTTCCTTTCCTTTCCTTTCCTTTCCTTTCCTTTCCTTTCCTTTCCTTTCCTTTCCTTTCCTTTCCTTTCCTTTCCTTTCCTTTCCTTTCCTTTCCTTTCCTTTCCTTTCCTTTCCTTTCCTTCTTTTCTTTCTTTTCTTTTTTTTCCTTTTTTTCCTTTTTTTTTTCCTTTTTTTTTCCTTTTTTTTTCTTTTTTTTCTTTTTTTTTTTTTTTCTTTTTTTTTTTCTTTTCTTTTCCCCTCCCACATTTAATTAATTAAATTTAATCTAACTGTTCATTATTTGTAGTAATACTATATAGATCTGCAAGCAGGATTCAAAATGCAGAAATCTTCATTCCCAGGTAGGAGCCCAAAAGGACAGATTTCAGCATTAGTCAGTCTTGTTTATGTTTCTTTAAG
Source organism: Anser cygnoides (assembly GCF_040182565.1). Lineage (NCBI taxonomy): Eukaryota > Metazoa > Chordata > Aves > Anseriformes > Anatidae > Anser > Anser cygnoides. The sequence goes on along the minus strand of NC_089912.1, from coordinate 37,936,745 downwards.
CCTCATGAATTTTAACTTCTGTCTTATGCTATGCACAGATTCAACAAGGAGGAGTGGGACCCCTATGCTTTTCGTTGTCGTTGTTGTTTGTTTGTTTACTGTTCCATACCCTGGAAATTATAGTGTTATAGAGAGGGGGAATTGTAGATTTAAATCCCCACAAGTTAAGGAGGCTAAGAACAAATTCTATTTTCTAGCTGATTACTATTACAATTAGTTTGCTGAGGAGGAAGCACATACAATCATCTCATCAGCAGCTGGGCTTTCAAATGGCATAAGCTTTGTTCTGTTTCAGATTTCTCTCTCTCTCTCTCTCTCTCTTTTTTTTTTTTTTTTTTTTTTTTTTTATGACTCCACTCCACCTCCCATTTTGTTAATCCTAAGTGATTTATCTGAATTATCTGGAGATGTCTTTGTACTAGGCTGATTCAGATGACTAGATCACCAGTTCTTATGAATATTTTTTGAGAAAGACCTATAGAATGATAAGACGTACCTACCTATCAATCTGTTAAAGGACAAGGAACAATGGTGATGAGAATACTTATATGCTAAAGTATGTGGGACCTGAGAGTGACACAAATGTTATGGAATAAGGGGTGGAGGTTGTACTGGGTCTGGCTGGGATGTTAACTTTCCCTGCAGCAGCCCACACAGTGCTGTGCTCTGCACTTGTAGCTAGAACAGCAATGGTATCACACCAGTGTTTTGTCTATTGCTGGGCAGTGCTGGAGCAGCATCAGGACTCCCCCAGGGCCGGCAGGCTGAAGGTGGGCAAGAGTCGGGGAAGGAACATCACCAGGGCAGCTGACCTAAACCAACCAAAGGGATATTCCATTACATATGGTGTCACACTCAGCAATAAAAGGTGGGAAAAGGAAGAAGAGGGGAGGGGTGGGATCTCATTATGAAAATGTCTGTCCTCCCAAACAATGGCTATGCGTGTTGAGGCCCTGCTTCAAGGATGTGGTCATCTCTCATTGGTGGGAAGTAGAGAGTAATTTCTTTCCTCTGCACTTTCACACAGCTTTTGCTTTGTGTATTTTTTTCCCTTTTCCCCTTTTCCCTTTTTTTCCCTTTAGTTAAATTGTTTAATTAATAATAAATTTTCCTTAATAATTGTTTTTCCCTTCAATTAAATTATCCTTATCTCAAACTGTGAGTTGTTTCTTTCCTGTTCTTCTTCCCCTCCTCTTCTGAGAAGGGGTAGTGAGAGAGTGGTTGTGGTGGAGTTCAGCTGCCTAGCAAGGTAAAACCACCCCACAGGCACTTTCTGCTTTTTTTTTTTTTGGCCATATGACAATACATGCATTCTGGGATTTAGATGTAAACCTCAAAAAGATAACAATGTAAAATAAAAAAAAACAATAACAATGTAAAAAAGGATGCAGATTATTAGCTTCTGTGAGTTTGATCTGAACATTACATAACAAAAAAAAATTGTTGGTTTAAAAGAAAAGTAAAAAATCAAATCAAACCAACAAAACAAAGAAAGGAAAACAAACAATAAACAAACAAGCAGAAAACTACAGTTTATTTTCTCCTTTCCTGCTATATAGGCTTATAAAACCTAATCTCAGCTCAGAACTTCACAGATGGAATCACTTTTATATTTGTCCAAAATCCTTTTCAGTGTTTTCACCCAAAAGATCTTGTTCTAATTCTGCCAGAAAATAGAGAATTCTTCCTTGATTTTCCTCACACTTTCAGCATTGTCTAGATGAATGCAATAGCCTCATAATGATGTTTTAAAAATCAGTGTAAGGGTCTGATCCAGCAAGCTTTGAAACTGTTGGAAATGTTCTCACTTATTCAACGATCTCTGGGTTATGACCAAAGCAAAAAGTGCCCTTCATGTTGGTGTAATCACCTTTCTGTGGGGACTGGGTGCTGAAACATTTGGAGCATGGCTTAGCTTTAGGGACATTATGAGAGAAAGAAAGTAGGAGAATGCCTAAAATGTCCTGTCCTGGATCGCATACAGAATCAGAGAATAGTTCGGGTTGGAAAGGACCCTAAAGATCATCTAATTCCAACCCCCCTGCCATAGGCAGGGACACCTTCCACTAGACCAAAGCCCCATCCAGCCTGGCCTTGAACACTTCCAGGGATGGGGCATCCAAAACTTCCTTGGGAAGCTGGTTCCAGTACCTCATCACCCTCTGATTAAAAAAGATTCTTTCTTATGTGTAATCTAAATCTACCCTCTTTCGGTTTAAAACCTTTACCTAGGTTCTAGGTTACCTAGGTCATAGAGTCCCTAGTCCCTCCCCAGCTTTTCTTTAGGTACTGGAAGGCCGCTATAAGGTTCTCCCCTGAGCCTTCTCTTCTTCAGGCTGAATAACCCCTAACTCCCTCAGCCTGTCTGTCCCACTCTGTTTTAGACTCCACATACACTTTGGATGTTTTGACAGAAAAGTACAAATGACCAGAGTCACCACTAGAGTTAGCACATTTGGAGAACTGTGTTTGCAATTGTTATTAGCCAGTGATACCAGAACTGCTGTATATCACACAGAGCCCTCAGCAGCAAGCCCATGCTCCCAGGCACAATTGCTGCTTGACAGCTACGTATGAATTATTATCCTCATTTTCAGATTACGTTTTTTTCTTTCTGAAAAGAGTAAGCAAGATGTTATACATCAGGGACAAAGGCTACAAATTGCTCGTGATATGTGGATAAGTTGCTGATCCCTTGTTTGAGTACCTATCTGTGAGCAGTAGCTCACAGGATGTGGGTCTGCTGACCTAATCTCACCTGGATGCTGCATGGTGGCACTGAGGTGGTGGTGGCTCTGTGGTGGGTGCCCACTGCTCCATGGCTTGGTGACAGTTCATGGCATGGGACACCTCTGTCTCCCTCTAACTCTTTCTGTGGCTCCTTGAAACACTTGTGTCTGTGGTATTTGTTAGCAAGATCTGAAGCAAAAGAGGTCCTGGGTGTGAGGTGCTTCTAGTGTGCTCATAGGGTTTGATGTATTTCAAAAACAAATAGAGTGGAAACCAGTCTTGCTATTGTTCAGCTCTAGGGGCCAAAGACAGCAATAAGTATGAGCTTTGCATGTCTCAAAGGCCTCCTTTTGTTTTGGCATCTATTACTCCTGAAAGAGTTGCTAACTGATGTTTTAGTTGTTGTTTTTCCTTTGTTCACAAGTTCCTAAGAGATTACTTTCTGTACACTGATCTAGTAAAAAGCAAGGGCGAAAAGTACAGTTACAGCTGGTGGTAAAAAGTACAGTAAAGCAGCACAGGAGAATCTTGTTTTGTCCTGGATTTCTTTTGGGGACTGTAATTAAAGAATGTCATGGAAGACAGAGAAGATCAGCAAGAACATGTTTCTTTGTACTGTGCTTGACTAATGCTTTGGAGAGATATAGAAGAGTTGGTGAAAATATTTTTTACTGCCATATGAACAGGCAGTAGTTTTAATGCTACATTATATTCTAGAATACTTATCTTTCAAATAAATGTCAGACATGGGATTGTGTTTGAATTCCTGTTGCATTCTTTGCATATTATATTTTTAAAAGGCTATAGAAATTACTGTTAACTTTTTAATTACAGAAATCCTAAAACTAGAAATGTATTATACTTTTAATTTGGTTTCCACCAAGAATAAAAGTTAAAAGCATGTCATCTACGAATTATCAAAAGATATAGCTCATTAGCAATTTTAATTTTGAAACTGTCATTTTGAAAATGATTTGCCTAAATGCTTATGAAAATAACAGTGATGCTTCTTAGATACATTAGTGATTTTTTTTTTTTACTGGTTTGTCACATGAAGATGAGCAATCTATATGTAATCATTCCATTTTCTTATTTGCTCTCATGTCACTGAAAAATAACTCAAGATAATTAATCATTTCAAAAAGTAGTTTGTCACACACTGATTCAGAAAAATAATTAAATATTACTAACCTACTCAAATACATCTAGCTGAACTGAACTCTAAATAAGTATACAGTACCTCCTCAATATATATCTTCCTAGTACAGTTGATGCTGACTACTGTGGGAAAATAAAAGTGACAATTTTGTAATGTTGTACATGCCAATTACTCTTAACTTGCAGAAGAGCTGATCAGGGTCATCCTATAAGTTAGTTAAAAAAAATAAAAATGAATAGCATTTTACTGCATGTGAACTAATCTGTACAGAAATCATCACTGATTTGTATTCGCTCATTGGTTACTCTGTGTAAATGATTCCTCATTTGAATTCATTGTGTTTCACTGTGCTTGGGAGAGAAAAAAATAGGTCTTGCATCAGCTACTGTGATAGCTCATCTTGAGCAAATAAATGTCCAGGTGTCCAGGTCATCCAGAATTTCTTGTTCTCTTGCCTGTTAGTAGAGCATCTAGAGAGCAGTCATGAGTAATTGTAGTGTTTTTTTTTCTTTTTTTCTTTCTTTTTTTTTTTTTCTACATCTGAGCCTGTTCAGTGGCTTGGATAGCTATAAGCTATCAGCTCTTCAGAAGGGACAGGCAACAAAAGAGGGGCGCTGGTATGGCCCTCTATATTAGAGAGTGTTTTGATGTTGTAGAGCTCGGGGCTAGGAGTGGTAAGGTAGAGTCTGTATGGATAAGGATCAGGGGGATGGTCAACAAAGCAGACATCCTGGTGGGGGTCTGTTATAGACGGCCAAACAAGGATGAAGAGATGGATGAGGCGCTCTTACAAGCAGCTGGCAGAAGTCACACAATTGCCAATGCTTTTTCTCATGGGGGACTTTAACTTCCCGGACATATGCTGGAAATACAATACAGCCCTGAAGAAGCAGTCTAGGAGGTTCCTGGAGTGAGTGGAAGATAGCTTCCTGACTCAGCTGGTTAGTGAGCCTACCAGAGGGGGTGCCCTGCTAGACCTGATGTTCACGAACAGAGAAGGACTGGTGGGAGCTGTGGTGGCTGAGAGCTGTCTTGGGCAGAGTGACCATGACATGGTAAAGTTCTCCATTCTTGGTGAAGTCAGGAGGGTTGTGAGTAAAACTGCTGCCTTGGATTTTCAGAGGGCAGACTTTGAACTGTTCAGGATGCTGGTAGGGAGGGTCCCTTGAGTTTCAATCCTGAAGGGCAGAGGGGTCTAGGAAGGCCGGATGCACCTAAAGAATGAAGTCCTAAAGGTGCAGGAGCAGGCTGTACCCATGTGCAGTAAGATGAGTTGGCAGGGAAGAAGACAAGTGTGGCTGAACAGGGAACTTTTGTTGAGTCTCTGGGAGAAAAAGAATTTATGTGCAATGAAAGAAGGGACAGGCAACTCTGGGAGAGTACAAGGAAGTTGCCAGCATATGCAGAGAGAAAATCAGGAAGGCTAAAACCCAGCACAAGCTCAAACTGGCCACTGTGGTAAAGGATAAAAAAAAATTGTTTTTACAAAGATATTAACAGTAAGAGGAGGACCAAGGAGAATCTCCATTCTTTACCGGATGCATGGGGGAACACAGTCTGAGATTCTCAATGCCTTCTTTACATCTGTCTTTACTAGCCAGACCACTTATCCTCAGGGTACTCAGCATCCCATCCCAGAAGTATGGTATGGGGTGCAGAAGAAACCCCCTACATTTCAGGTGGAAACAGTTAGAGACTTGCTGCTCCACCTGGGCTGTCACAAGTCCATGGGGCCAGGTGGGATCCACCCAAGGGTGCTGAGGGAGTTGGCAGGTGTGATTGCTGGGCCGCTTTCCATCATCTATCAGTGTCTGTGGTCATCCAGAGAGGTCCCAGATGACTGGAGACTTGCTAATGTGATGCCCATCAATTGGGAAGGGTTGTAAGGAGGACCCGGGGAACTACAGGTCTGTCAGGCTGACCTCAGTGCGAGGAAAGGTGATGGAGCAGGTCATCTGGAATGTAATCATATAGCATATGCAGGACAACCTGGGGATCAGGCCTAGTCAGCATGGGTTCATGAAAGGCAAGTCCTGCCTGATCAACCGCATCTCCTCCTATGATCAGAGGAAAAGGATCTGGGGGTGATGGTTGATGTTCACCTGAACATGAGCCGGCAGTGTGCCCGGGTGGCCAAGAAGGCCAACGGCATCCTGGCTTGTGTCAGGAATAGTGTAGCCAGCAGGACCAGGGAGGTGATCCTCTCCCTGTACTCAGTTCTGGTGAGGCCACACTTTGAGTACTGTGTTCAGTTTTGGGCCCCTCACTACTAGAAAGACATTGAAGCCCTGGAACACATCCAGAGAAGGGCTACAAAGCTGGTGAAGGGTCTGGAACACAAGTCCTGTAAGGAGCAGCTGAAGGAAATTGAGTTGTTTAGTCTGGAGAAGAGGAGGCTCAGGGGAGACCTTATTGCTCTCTATAGGTACCTGAAAGGAGGTTGTGGGGATCTGGGGGTTGGCCTCTTCTCACAGATAACTAGTGATAGGACTAGAAAGAATGGCCTCAAGTTGTGCCAGGGGAGGTTTAGGTTGGAAATTGTGAGAAAGTTTTCCTCAGAACAAGTAGTCAGGCATTGGAACAGGTTGCCCATGGAAGCGGTGGAGTGACCATCCCTGGGGGTGTTCAAGGAAAGGTTGGATATGGTGCTTAGGGACATGGTTTAGTGGGAGATATTGGTGGTAGGGTGATGGTTGGACCAGCTGATCTTGGAGGTCTTTTTCAACCTTAATGATTCTATGATTCTATGATTTGACTGTCTGGGTGAATTTCAGCCTTACTGAAACTGGGCACAATTCTACTGCAGTTTGTCAAGTGTCTACCACGATGCATTCATGCTTCCCTTCCATGGTGGTAAGCCTTTTAGCAAATTCTTGGATAGACTGTTCGTTACATAGAAACATAAAGAAATCATGGCTGAACCTGAAAACCTCCATGTCTGAGCAAGGATAAGTCCACTCTGTAGTGAAAGGTCTGGCGGCACCTTCAAGCCAGCTAGCTCAGACACCAGCAAGCACATAGCTGGGTTACCACATAGTGTGGGGAAGTCTGTTCACTTGACCAAATATCGGATCAGGTCCTACAGTCTTCAATGACTTTGATACTACTGCATCTGAACATCATCTTGCCTATAACCACACAAGCGACTGACATCATTTTCTTCTCCATATAGACCAAGAATCCTGCTGTCTTCAGATAGCAGTATCCATCGTGATGGCACTGCTGGGTTAATAAATTAATTAATTAATTAAATTAAATAAAAAGACTTTCTTTACTAGTGCTGTTAATTCAAACTGGACACAGAAAGCAGACACTTTGGTTTGGTTTTGGTTTGCTTTTGTTGTTTCTGATTGTTTGTTTTGTTTTGTTTTTCCCTTGCAGCTGGAATGACACTCTTCCTATCTTCCTTGAAGCCTCAAGCATGAAGCATTATGGCCTCACAAAGTAGCCCCAGAATGACTATTCTCAAGCAGCAGAAAAATGAAAGAAGATAAAACATATGTTGCCAACTTGAGTTGGCATTTCTGTTATACTTATCAAGTAGGGATTCATTAGACACAGTTTACTCATGGGAATAAAAGTGATCTTTTAGCTCAATAATAAAAAAAAAAAGAAAGAAAGAAAAAAATAATAAACTAGTCAAATCGCTGTTGTCAACATCTGATCTTCACGAAGTGGCAGTACTATCTCTTCTGTCTATGACAGACCACTATGTCTTCTTTCCTTTGTTCCCCATTAGGGTCATTTTCCACTAGACAAACCTTAAAATTAAAAGTTCTTTGGAATATGTCCTGTCTAATCATCCTTTTTGTATGGTACAACAGCTACCTCTTTCTGAGGTGTTCTTTCATTGTAACAATGAAACACTAATATAATAATTGTATGAGGTCAAATAGGATCTAGTCAGTTTCTGATTCATATATCAAAAACATTACCAGAAATTCCCAAATCAGTCATTCATCATGAATTGTGGTAGAGGACTGAATCCTACAGATCTCATATACTCATAGAATCACTTAGGTTGGAAATGACTTTCAAGATCATCAAGTCCAACTATCAACCTGAGCTTCCATGACCCATCACCAAACTATGTCACTTAGTGACACACATCTCTTCAATACCTCCAGAGATGGGGACTCCACTACTTCTCTGGGTAGCCCATTCTAATGTTTGACCACCCTCTCCATGAATAAATTGTTAATATTGAGTCTAAACCTCACCTGACACAAGCAGAGACTATTGCCTTGTGTCCTGTCACTTGTCATATGAGAAAAGAAACTGATATTCGCCTTGCTGCAAACTCCTTTTGGGCAGCTGTAGACAGCAACGAGGTCTCCACTCAGTCTTCTCTGCTCCAGATTAAACATCCCAAATTCCAGTTGCTTGTCATAACTTGTTTCCTAGTTTTTTTTTTTCTTGTTTTGTTGGCCTCCTGGGCACACTGCTGGCTATCGGCCAGCACAGACAGGTCCTTTTCTGCTGGGCAAATTCCCAGCCACTCTTCCCCAAGAAGTGGCTTCTCCATCTCTTATTACAAAACATTTGAAGAGAGAACACCTTGCATTAAGCCAATGATACACATAGACAATGAAAGTCAGACAGGTTCTGCGGCTGTTTCCAGTTCTACAAAATATTGTTCCTATTCTGTTGGCAGAATATTCTGCTGATGGCTTTGGGGGTTCTTATATGTAATTCACTATTATAATAATTCTGATTACGCTAATCCTAATTTGTTAAATATTTTGAAATAAAGAGATGGCTGAAAAGTAAAACTACTGCTTTAAAGTTGTTAAAGAATACTTTGTTCAGCACTAATATATTCTCTTCACATATTGTAAATAAAATATGATTTATATTTACAGACTCTTCTGCAAACTTTTGGATTAGTGTATTTTCTTTGTCTACGTGTCTTTTATATATTCGCTACATCTCATAATGTGTCTTCCCTCAACAGATGGTGTTGTTGAAAGCACATCCAAGTTTTTTTAACACCTGTGAGAATGGGGAAAAAACATACTGTCCCCAAGATATCCATAAACCCCACACAAGTATTAGGAACCAGTTAGTGAAATTAAATTAATACAGATTCTTTTTTTTTTTTTTTAATTAAAAATTTATTTTCTGAGATTTTGAATCCAGATTAGCATTTTTAAAAAGGCCATGGCAATCTATGTGAAATGATCCTAACAGACACTGATGATGGATTAGGTTAATGAAGAAAATGACAGTGAGCAAACACGCTTTATTTCTTACTCATAACTAGATAGGGATGTAGACATGGTGAGCTATTTTGGCTCAACTGACAAGTAGTATGTCATTAAGCTGTGGTAACTTAGTTACTTGCAATTATTTGCCTATAATGTTAGTGCAGAAGCAGCTTGCCTTAGAGCAAAACAAGTCCTGAACAACCTAGAGACTTCAGTTCTCCAGGCTGCCCTTAACGAAGACCCATGGAAATCATTAGCATTGGATTGTCTTCATAAGCAAGTTCCATAGAACTGTAGGCAGAAAAAAAATCTTTTATTATTCATCTAGTTCTATGTGTAATTCTGGTAACTTTTCAGCACCTCTAGGCTGCAAAGCATCAATAAAGCCAGCCCATAGGCTAGTAAGATTGGGTGTTATTGTTCTGCATTATCAGGATGGCCATACTAACAGTTCTGTCAGTCATTTTTGTTTCCTCACTGTTTTAAAACTTTCCAAAACATATACACAATAACTGAAAGGTCAGTAATTGTAAAAGGATCATATTTTTAATAAGGACACTCAACTAAGTGAGCCGACCTTGCATTTTGAGTTTACTTTTAAAAAAAATGTGAGGATGTAACATCTGCAATCTATTTACCTATCAAAAATTAAAATGGTGATCAAGCATTGTTATTTTTATGTACTTAGGGGACTGCTACAGGGAATCCAGAATGTGCATTTCTAACACCCTGGAGATTATAGGCAACTGATTTTACTCTTACTGAGGCAATGAGTGAGTTTGAAGTATATATATATATATGTATATATATATATATATAATCTTTTCAAGTATTGCTTTTAAAAATGCCAAATGGCATTGTGTTAAATCCTAAAATACCCTCAGTACTTTTCTTTTAAGGTTACCATAGAAAACCATTGAATTGTAAAGTGCCAGCTTTGCTTTACTAGTTGCTGTGATCAAAGTATTAATATATTAATATTATACATATTAATATATTAATATTTATATATTAATAAAAATAGGTTTTAATTAACACTGTCTCATTACTTGAAACTAACCTTTTGATTTAGACAATTTGTCACTGAACTTTATAGAAATCATTGTTTTTTATTGTTATAAGCTAAATAGAAATTAAGAGTAGTTTTATTTTTTCAGTGAGGAATACTGTGAATATTTTGTCTGTTTTGAGCAGAAGCACCATGTTTACTACTTAGATACACAGCCACCAGACTGATAAGAGTGGTATGAAAAGCTGGATAAAAGAACCATATCTTTATGTTACTGCCTAAAAAGCAATTTCTAGGATTACGTAACATTGCTATAAACACTAGACACTAAAATCCAAGGAGAAAAGTGAATCTTTCTGTTAAATGCATTCCCTCTGCATTTTCCAAGAACAAGTGCTTGTAAGTAGCAATATGACCTATTATTCAAAAATCCAGACATTGCCTCAGTATCTCTAAAGTTTCCATTTTGATACATTAAAAGAAATTCCAGTGTTCTCTAGTGTTCTAGTATCAGTCTACATCATTCTGCAGTGTTCTGTTCTGTAGTGTTCTACAAGTTAATCTAATGTAGTTATATATATGGTACAATGCAATGCATTTAGTGTTTAATGTCACTTATAAGAAAGAGGGGCCTGAAACTTTCTAAAATACAGATTCTAACAAGGAATCAAAGGGCAGTCCCATAGTATAAATTGACTCTGTCTGGCAGAGGTTTTTTTTTTTTATTTTTCCCACAATACCAGCAAAAAATATGAACTGACACTTTCAGAAAATATGAACTGGCACTTTCAGAAATAGTTTCTCTATTAAAAACTTACCACAGAAAAATCCTTTGTTTTAACCCCCCTCCCCCCCCAAACTTCAAACCAGAAAACTGAAAAAATACATATATATGTAATCTTAATAGTTTATTATTATTATTTTATTTTAATGTAACAACACTCCCCATGATCTAAATTACTGGACTGAAATGTAAGTGAAAAAAAAAAAAAAGTCATAACAAATATTTCTACAGATCAAGACCCAGATACATGCAAATGTATTTAAGCAAAAGCTTGCTTCAAATATATGAGTTATCAAAATGTATCTTACATAATTGTTTTTACATTTGTTTCTATGAATAACAGGTTTTGGTCGATCTTGAGTCCAATTTTATTTAATCTGCTTCTAATCAGATATCCCACCTTCTCATGGAGGCTCATCCATGTTAGTGGATGACTTGCTGAAGAAGAAGGATTCAAGCAATTCCACAACAAAGAGATATTTATGAAAGATAGCATATTTAGTAGAAAACATTTTAGAGATATTTTAGAACATTTTAGAAAACATCTATCAAAATCCAAAATTATGGTTACAATGGGACAGATTTTGTCCAAGAAAGTTTTATTCATTGCTACATGTAAGGTTCTCTCTGAGATTTGTTGAATCTATTCATGCCTTAGCTGGAGAACTTCTATTTTGGGATAAAAAGTGTGGAGGACTTTAGAGGTCCTTCATATTAGCAAAATCTATAAACCCCTTGGGATTTTTACAAAGATATCTCAATTTATAATGTGCATTCCCTGTATTCTATTACATTCTCTTCTATCCAGTTTGTTAGAAAACTTTGGCTTGCAAGAGTGGTAAAAAGTGTAATCTGGGGAGCTAGCTCAGAGATCATTTTCATACAGCACTGACTATAGAATCCCTCTGCACACAATTTCACACTGATTTCTGCAGTTAGTCACGTGAAATTGTGATGGACTGCACCTTAAGAGCATTTCTCTCATCAACTGCAAATAATTAGATTTAGTTCCCAGGTATAATCTCACACTTTCACACCATTTATTTATAGAACATGAATATAACTAATGTAGAATGGAAATGAACTCTGCATTTTCAAAGATTACTCCATGTGTGCGTTGGCCATAGTTGGATTTACCACTGGTATTAATTGTAAAAACATCGACAGGGGTTGGTCTATTCTCTCACATGCCTGGTGACAGGACAAGGCGGAATGGTCTAAAGTTGTGCCAGGGGAGGTTTAGGTTGGATATTAGGAAGAACTTCTTTACTGAAAGGGTTGTTAGGCATTGGAATGGGCTGCCCAGGGAAGTGGTTCAGGCACCATCCCTGGATGACTTTAAAAGACGTTTAGATGTAGAGCTTAGTGATATGGTTTAGTGAAGGACTTGTTAGCGTTAGGTCAGAGGTTGGATTCGGTGATCTGGGAGGTGTCTTCCAACCTAGATGATTCTGTGATTCTGTGAAAACAGGAACAAACTGGAAAAGAACATTGCTCCAACCATCATGACAATTCTGCAGACTTTTTAATATTATTTTTGTAGTTTATAACAAAATTTTCTGGTGATGCTAGAGGAGATGTTAACAAAGATTGACTTCAGACATAGGTGGGTTGGGTTTCTTGTGCAGGCAGTGGGGAGAGAGACTCCACAACAGGCCATTCAAACCCCTGGACCTGCAGCTCTGGGAGCCCAGGCAGACTAGCTTCTGGACCTAACCTAGAAGAATTCTGACCTCCCCAGCCCAGCAATTGCAAAAACAAAATAACCAAATTATTCCTACATCTGGGGTAAGATGTGTTTCCACCAATAAATAAATAAATAAATAGATAGATAGATAAAAAATCTCTTCCTCGATTTGGAAGTCCTGACAGAAGTCAAGCATAACTTAACAAAAGTAATTAATAGGCTGAAGGCAGACTTTGAAGTCCTAAAATGCAACTTGTACCCACACTCTAGTTTGTCACATTTAAAATATGGACTGTGGAGACGATGCCACCTGGCAAGAAACCATATGCTGTGTTTTTCTCTCTATCACCTATTCTAGCTGCAAAGAGAGGTCCTATTCTTAAAATCAAGTCAGGTATGGAAGAGCTTAAGGATCTAAGAAATATATCTTATTTAATCTTTGTAGAGTAGAGTAAGATGATTTACAGAATGTACAAAGGTGCAATGGGTATTTATGTGATAAGATTTCGTGCTCCCAAATGTAATATGAAAACTATTCCTTCTGCATGAAGACAGTTTCTCAAAAGAAATGGATTTGATTATGCTTCAATAAATAGATCATAAATCTAGAAATGAAAATCCAAGGTGACAGGATTAGTGGAGAGATAATACCAGAATCCTGTTATCATACATTAATATAACATAATAGAGTGCAATCTAAATTTTCCAATATGAATTTAAAGAGTCTAATTTGTCTTGCAGATAACGTTATTGAAAACTTTTAATACCACATAAAAATCTCTTTAACATGGTAACTGTTATATTTACATTTGTGTTCCTTATAGTATTTCTATTTTTTATACCAAAATCCTCTGAGACATTTTCAATCTATCCTACATGAAAAGTTAGTTAGCTGTAACTTTTGTGCATAACCAGCTTTAAATATGCATTACTGTTTGGCAGAAAAACATGTTAATATTAATGGGAACAGTATGTCAAAAGTTTTAGATGGTACTTTTTAGCATCATAGAAAATTTTAATAGTTTTTTTAGCAAGAGATCATTAGAAAAAAAAAATCTGAATAAGAAATATTCTTCTTGTTCGTAAAAACATTTTATCCATTTTCCAGTTGCGATTCATCACTATAAACCGTAAGTCATTGGAAATATTGTAATAAAGTGCAGATATGTACATACATAAATACCCCCGTTCAAGATAGACTTAACACTGTCTTTGGGTATCAGGGGAGTATGATATAGGCTGGTACTGACATGGTACTACTACTTTGCCATGTATAAGGACCAGCCTATAGTCCTCAAAAATGTTTTCACTGTTACAAAGCCAGGACCTGATGAGAAAGGAATTTCTTACTGTGGGCCTTGAACCATGAAGCATTCTTGTTCAGGGATGTTAGGATGATTACACAATCCTTTCATGTGTAATCCATTCCTACAGTTATCCTTCTCTCTCTTTTTAGCTGAGGGCTACGTGGGTGGAGGTGCAGAGCCAGCGTTGCACAGGGGAGGCAGGAAGAGAAGTCCACCACCTTCTGCTCTCACATTAAATTCCCCAGATGCTGAATGCTGGGGAGGGAAGAGAAAAGCAGGATAGTGCTAGCGAAAAGCACTGTTGAGTTTAAAGTTATGAGAACTGACGTTTTTGATAAAAAGACTTCCTACAGCCCCTTTTCAATTGGTGTGGAGAGCTGCTCTCCAAGGCTCTCCAGAGGATAGCCAACCTGCTGAATGTGAGCATGCAACCTGGACAATCAACCAAAGATTCTGCAGAATAAATTATTTACTATCCTCTCAAACTCTTGTGAACTTTTCTTTGCTCCCCTAAGTATTGTTCTTCCAATATCTGATTGTGAAGAAATGTGCTAAATATTCCCCAATAGCCAGCACAGACACATGGTTCATGATTTGTTGTTTCCAGGCTAAAACTTTCTTAGGTACCCATTAGAAACAGACAATAGTAGTTGAAAATGCTCCACTCAAATAACCACATGCTCTGCCTCTGAATATTTAAAGAGGAATTTTAAAAGTTAATACCTTTCAAATTCATCTCTTTAAAATAAGTGTGTGTCTCCTCATATCTCTCATTGAAGCAAAGTGGGTATGTCATGTTTAATTACATGGGCTTCTCATAGGATGGTGGAAAAGCTAAAAAATACTTATTATTACCATATATTTCAGACAAAATATTTGTGGGTGGGATTTTAACATCTTCCAAATGGTGGATGTAGCTAATGGATTTAAGGGACTGGGACCCAAACCTGCAGAAATTCATTGTATTTCCCCTTTTTCCCCATTTCTTTCTGGTATTCCCTCTAGAGATGAGAGCTTTCCAGAAGGCTTTAACCTAACCACAGATGCACTTGGTGACTGCAGTATGGATATATCTGTCTACTCAAGGAGATGGTAGAATTTCATCTAAAGAAAATACTCTTGCCAATAATATATTGAAGACATCTTCAGCTGTAACTTATAGTCCATGATAAAGGCTACAGGTATAAACACAACTTTATGTTTTTGTATATTAGTATGTGTATTTCATCATCTCTAAACAAACTATATTTCAGGAATACAAGTCCCATTTTTCTTTAAAAATTTTTGACAGATATGAAAACATTTTTATAATCTATAGATTAAATCTACTCATAATCTTTTGAAAGATCAGGTGCATGCATTAACATACCAGCAAATACATGAATACGTATTCAAATGTTCATCATCCCCATTTGTTTGAATGCTACCACAGGACTGGCCAAAACTGCAGAGGAGGTAAGAAAAAGTGTTCTGTTTCAAAGAATTTTAGATGACTGAAAACTTAGGGATAATCAACTGCACAATGTAGGAGAAGAAAACACAGTGCAGATGAATAAATCAGCTCAGATCATGGCTCACCATTTTCTTTCTTTGCACTTTTGAAATTTCTTCATAGTCACCTCTAGTCATTCCACCTATTTAATATTTCTACAGTAGAAAGATTGAAGATTGTAACAAAACCAGAGGATAAGTTTATAGGGAGTAAAAGGTGACCAGGCCGAGCATCCCAGTCTAGAATGGATGTGGGTTTGTAGCCTTATTGGCAATGCTCTGTCCTGCTATTTGTCAATGTGATTGATTAGTATAAAAACAGAATACTGCAACATTCTGCTGCCATGGTGCCATAGGGAATTCAACCCCTACACCTACCTGTGTGGGATTCTTAGGGTGAGTCATTGTCACAACGTCATTTTTACACCCTGTTTCTTTGACTCTTTCAAATAATGTATGCAAAATGAACCTTGGGGCCATTTCAAAATGGCATTTTTTGCACTGCTCAGGATGGCAGGCTGATAGTCTCAAATGATGGCTTTTATGAGATTCATCTTTATGACAGAGTCTTGGAGCAGCTAGAATAAACTAGATGGACACTGGAAATCAAGAGAATAGACGAAGACCAGGTGTCAATTTTGGCTGGGACAGAATTAATTTTCTTTGTAGAGGTTCACACAATGAGAAAACAATGATGAAAATAGTGTTGATAACACACCGATGTTTTTAGTTGTTGCAGAGCAGTGCTTTCACAGAGCCAAGGACTTTTCAGCTCCTCACACTGCCCTGCCAACGAGGAGGCTGGGGGTACACTAGGAGCTGGGAGGTGGTACAGTCAGGGCAGCTGACCCAAACTGGACAAAGGGATGTCCCATGTCATGTAACATCATGCTCATCAATAAAAGCTGGGGTAAAGAAGGACGAAGTGGTGAACACGTGGAGTGATGGTGTTTGACTCACCAAGAAACTGTTACCTGTGATCCCAAGAAACTGTTACTCATGATAAGCCCTGCTTTCCTGGAAGTGGCTGACACCTGCCTGCTGATAGGAAGTGGTGAATGAATTCCTGGTTTTGCTTTACTTGCTCACATGGCTTTTGCTTTACCTAGTGATCTGTCTTTATCTCAAGCCATGAGCTCTCACTCTTTCACCTTTCCAGTTCTCTTCCCATTCCACCTGGGAAGAGTAAGGGAGCAGGTGCTGAGCTCCCTTCCAGGGCTAAACCGAAACAGTCCTTTTTGGCACTCAGTGTGGGTCACGAAGGAAGGATTAGAGATGATTACAGATGTGATTGTAGTGTGGAGTGTGGTAGACCAAATGTATAGACCTTGTATCTGTTTAGCTGCTAATTGGAATGCTCCTGTGCTTTTCACAGAGCTTTCTTGCCTTATTTTATGTTAGAGTCCAGTGTTAGTGGCTGTTTTTGCTTCTGCCATTTGTTCTACTCCTTATCATTTTGCTTTGCTGTGTCTGGGAACATTTTGATAACAGCTATGGCCATCTGCCTGGATGGCCAGGGTATCACGGCTGTTCCTCTGCCGCTATAGTGGCCAGGCTGGAGCTCCAGTCTGAAGTCAAGTCAGAGCGACTGTGACCTGTGGATGAGTCCATATGGGAGCATGTGCACCCCAAAGTGTCTGTGGCCACGGACAAGTCCACTCCATAGCAAGGGCACCTCAAAGCATGTGTGGCCATGGAGAAGTCTGTGCCACAGCAGATACACCTTTCAGCATCCACGTCCATCCATAAGGCCATGCCACTATACCTCAAAGCACCTGTGGTTGTGGATAATATCACAACACAACAGGTGTCTGAAAGCACCTCTGCAGGGACTGTGGCCAATGGAAAAAGCCATTCCAGTTCTTGCACTTTCACCTTTCCAGTTCTCTTCCCATCTCATCTGGGGAGAGTGAGAAAGCAGCTGTGTGGTGCTGAGCTGCCTGACGGGGCTAAACCACCACACCAAGTCAAAATCAAAAGTGCCGGTATTTAGTCTGTTATCTGTTGACATGTCATGTGTTCTAACTTAGCTTACTGGAACTACCACTGTGGACTCCGGGTTTAAAATGTGAAGTGAAAGAACTCACTAATTAAATTGCAGATAATTGCATAAGTACAAGTATGCTTTCTTCATTTTCTCTTCTTTCTTTTTTTTTCTTCATTTAGTTGTTGCAAAAAGAACCAAGAAAAAAAAAAAAAAAAAGCATATTACACTCCAAGTTTTGCAAATCTAGGATAATCTAAGAAAACTCTTGTCTTCAGGAACAGACCACTAATGACAGTGCAGTGCATTAAAATTCATCTCTGTTCATTATCATTAAAATTTGTTTTTATAACCATGCTTTATCTAACCCTATGTGCCCAACAGGATGCTAATTAATTTTGACTAAAATTCTCAGTTGATTACTACGAAGTCATATTACATCTGTTTTGTCATCCAGGTTCCTGTCCTTCTCAGAAAATATTTAATGATGATCATTTGCAGTCTGCTCCTTAAAGCAATATTCAGGTAATTTTTGAAAATTGTTTGAAATGTAAATTTTAAATTCTTTGCAATTTCATTTTTGTAACATTCCTTAATTTTTCCATAATTACTAATATTTTAAAAAAACAAAAGATAATCCTTGCAAGAATGATCATCTGGAATTCTAGCCTTTCTATAATATAGGTATTATATTATTCCTACATTCCTCTTTTCCCTTTCTACAGAGAAGCCTACATTGAACATATCATTCAAAGATACAGCTATGTCTTCAGATTGAGCTGAGAATGATGAGTGAGAAAACAATATGTATCCTGACATCCATTTTCTCACATGCTTTAAAGCTTCGGATCAAGTCACTTCATCTGCATTTCCCTTTAGTACTATTTAGGCTGTGTGAGATCTGCAGTCTGTGGCCTGTAATCAGTCTTCCTACCAGACTCTCAGAGATGTCAAATAATTAAAAATCTTACCTGCAGCTGCAGCAATATGGTCGTTCTCCTGTCCAAGCACTGATTTCTGGTGGTGAAGCTCCAACATAAGTATAAACAGTAATGCAGAACCAGCACTCTGCAATAATAGCTGCTAACTTTTCTCATAGCAAATTTAGATGGTGTGAAAGGCACATCTACCTAGACTAGTGCTAAAGTCATTATTAACATTGGGACAACTGTCACAGGGGGCAGGTTAAAGAAAAATGCTAAAGTCATCAAATTCCCACTCCTGGGGGACTTTGGACCCTTCCCTATAACCAGTTCACACATATCAGAATATATTCTCTTTTTCATGAACAATTCCTCTCTTTCTCTCATGATTCCTAGGAATTAAACTCCTTTCTTAAGTCTGTGGCACCTCCACATCATACTCTGCATTCTCCAGAGTATGTCCTACATATGCCTGTCAGTGTTTTTTTCCTCTGAACTCTGATTCTGGGTTGTTTATGAATTGCAAGCTTATTTAATAAATCAGTCCATGATGTCAGGCAAAGACTCCTAGAAACAAAAAGGAAAAAATAATTTTAAAAGATTGGTTTTTAGGTTGTTATATGTAATTATAAATAATTCCATGTCTGGAAGATGAATCATCTCTAGAAAACTGTTTGGAGTACACTAATTAAATATTTGAACCTAAGGCTTTGAGTTTCATTACTCCTAAGAAATATGTTATTTCTCTTAAGTTTGAGAAGCTGTTTTCAAATGGTGCAAAGAACTTGTAAGCAACCTGAGGTTTATTTATGTCACTTGGCCTTCTTTCCTATTTTTTAACAGAAATATAAGGCTTTTCAAAGTTCCCAATGTACTGACAAATATTACAAAAGGAGAAACTCACTTAGCAGATGTACAGACAGATAAGAAAATCAGAACGCTTTAACACTTCCTGAGGAATACAACTGTTTTAGTGGTGCTAAGGCTTTCAGGGTAGCAGTTATGTGCACATGGGGTCAGGCACAGCCTGTTCAGAAGGCACAGGAGGCAAAGGGTGTGATGCTCATAGGCATCTTCTTTGCTTTCTTTACAACACTATCACTCATCTATTCTGTATGAAGCCTGCAGGTCAAGTGAGTGAATTTCTCACTCTTTCAGCCAAGGGAAAAGAAGGTTGACAAAAACTGGGCAAAATCAAGAGTGACCATCCACCATACAGCATGGACCAAGCACCCTTACCCGCTTTGCTGTATAAGAGGCAATCGGGCAGTTTCTGGAAAAAAAAATAAATAAAAATTGGTATTTTAGTTCTATGAACATATTTTGCCCATCAAAAGTGTTTTCCAGTTGGTTCCACTCATCACACCCCCCAAAACAAGAGATATTTCAGACCACCACACATTTTTTATTGCATTTCAGCAGTTGAGCTGCTCACATTGTTGATTAAGCACACTGTGTTTGGAAAGTAAGTGTGAAGGCTGGGGAAGTGCTGGAAGTAGGCTTTTAGTGCTGCATTTAAAGCTTTTCTTTTCTTTCTTTTCCTTTCCTTCAGAAAAACAATTTTATCATTTCAAAGAGACATTCCTTGAAGCAAATATTTTTGCCTAATGGTAGTATGTGGTGTAGGGAGGACACTTTTCAACTGCAGTATTTACAAAGCTTTTATTGTGTAACCTTAATTACAGGTTAAATGCATTTTCAGTTCCTAAGATGGGTAATAAATATAATGCTATCAAAGTGCTCTTTGCAGTAGTTGTTTTCCATTAGTGAAAAACGTTACATTTCCATTAATTATGAATAGCAATAATAATACATAAATCCAATAATATGTCATTAAAAAAAATCTTTTAGGTAAGTGTAGTGCCTGCTTTCTATTGCTTTAATATAGAATATCTCTAATAATGGCTGTTAAAAAATAATCCACTTTTGTATATCAAAATGTAACATTTGTGTGTTTTACACTGCTTGATGAAAGCAGCAGGTAATGACCCTTGTACTTACTAACATGTATCATGGTGCTGGTTATTTTCAGCTCTCAGGAGGGATCTGTAGGAATTCAGGTATCTTGGCATAAATCAGAGCAAAAATGTGATTACTTTGCTTTATGCTGAGAGAGAAACCATCTCCTGGCAGCATGTATGATGCTCTCGGCAATGCCTCTAGGATGCTCAGACTAGTCCCACTAATGTAAACAGCAGTGTCTGTCTTTTCCTGGTTTGCACCAGCTCATCCCTGTTTCATGCAGATGCTTTAAGCAAGCTCTGGGCTCCAGCCACCTTGCTGTTGGGTAGCAGCAGGAGAAACATCACATCTCCATGGAGTTTGTGCCCCACAGGCTGTGGGGCAGGCTGTGCCCCACAGTCCCCAGTGCTCCATGACCCCTGCCACTGCTGTGCTAGGATTATAATGAACAGCCTCAAGTTGTGCCAGGGGAGGTTCAGGTTGGAAATTAGGAGACATTTCTTCTCAGAAAGAGCAGTCAGGCACTGGAACGGGTTGCCCAGGGAAGTGGTGGAGTCACCATCCCTGGAGGTGTTCAAGGAAAGGTTGGACGTGGTGCTTAGGGACATGGTTTAGAAGGTGACATTGGTGGAAGGGTGATGGTTGGACTAGATGATCTTGAAGGTCTTTTCCAACCTTAACGACTCTGTGATTCTTCCTGTGGTTCCTTTCCCCATATTCTGCCGTGGAAAGGGCTCACAACTCAGTCCAGAAACCATCCTGGATCTTGTAGGGCTAGTGTAAAAGAGACCTGACCCCTTATGGCTCCCATGTGGAGAACATGTGGCTCAGTCACATGGGAAAGATAGTAGGAAGTAAGGGCTGTCCTGTCCTCAGACATGCTTGTGAAGTGAAAACCTGCTGTGCATTCACAGGAACTGTGCACACAATACCACAGCATCTTCAGGTTCTTCTGCTGTAGCCCTTGCAAAGTAAGGCCACAATTTACAGCTATTCATCTCCATGTCCATACTTATTCTTCTGCAGCCTCTGTAAGGGAACAGCACTGTGACAGAAGCTCCTGGTAGCCTAGTCTGTAAACTGCAGCTGATCTTTCCTGGTGGTGAGTCAGAAGTCTGGGTTTGGGTCTTGGTGGCCTGACAACTGCAAGAGGAAGGGAGGATGTGAGCAAGAGGAGGCGGGAAAAACAAGCCTGCTTGCTGTGTGTCAGTGAGGGCACTCTCCTGCTGTCTGTCAGTGAGGGCACTCTCCTGCTGTCTGTGTCCTCGCCCTGTCATGCTAAGCCTGACTTTCTCAGAGATGTATTCGTTTAAGTTGGTCAGTTCATGGAGGAATTTCTAACAAACGAACAAAGAGAACACATTCACGAAGAAATTTACATAATAATATAAAAATCATATATGAAGCTGCACATGAAATTTGATTTCCCTGTATTCTCATTTTGTTTTTGTTAAGTGCTCTAGTTTTGTTGTCATGAAAATATACAGTGTGCTTCAGGAGGAGTTGTCCAAAATGTTCACCATGGACTCACTATCTTTTCACAGAAATCAAAAAGGTTAGAGACATTCAATGCTTCTGATTAGCCACATGTTCAAATAATTTTCTCCTCTGAAAAATTAGTTCGAGTATTTAGGAAGTTCTGTTTGAGAGTTCAATGGTCTTGCAGCTCATCAGTGTAAGTACGTGTATTGGTCTTACCTGGCAAGGGTTTAGCAGCAGGGGGGCTGCAGGGGTGGCCTCTGTGAGCAGAGCCCAGCAGCTGCCCCATGTCAGAGCAGAGCCAGCTCCAGACGGCTCCAAAAGGGACCCAGCACTGGGCAGAGAAAGAGTTCTCTTTCTTGTATACAATATTAATACTTTGCTTGTTTTCTGGAAGACCACAGACATTATGGCAGAAAGTTAGAACAAAAGTAATCTGAAATTCATCACTCATCTTCAAGACGAGCTTTGAGGACTCAGATAAGATAAACTCATATTTTTATAGCTCCCTTGGTTTTGGAAATGTTGTTGCTGTTGCAGATTGCAGTCATCAGAAATTATTGTTAATATGACCATCCTACCTGAAAAAAAAAAAAAAAAAAAAGGCTTCTGACTGATAAAACAAGGAAAGATGTAGCCTAAAAGTACAGCAGATAGAATGGTATGATTTAGGATCAGAGAGTGCTGATGATGACCTATCTGCCTCCTTGCTTTCTGAGTTTGGCAGATCATTTAGGTTTCTTTTTACCTTACTTGAATACAAGTGATTGTACTTACGCTTGATTGCACAAAATCAAGCACTCAAGTTTGCACGGTGCTGTCATGTTTCAATAACTGAACTCTAACTCAAAGTTAGCTAAATAAATTTTGAATCTGAAAGTCTGGAATAATTTCAGAAGTAGCACTCCTTCACTGGTGACAAATTCAGGCTTTGTCTTTTTGCCTCTTATGGCTGTTAGGAAATACTGAGGGTGGACAACTTTTTGTGAATACCTCAGATTTATGAATATAATTTAAAGATTTTAGAACTCATTGAACTTGTTAGAAAACTGTCAGCATTTCTTTTGTCAGCACCAACTTCAGCTTTACCGTCTCAGTAACTTCTAATTTTCTAACAATGAACTGTCACAAGCAAGTATGTTTTCACTTGGAGTGATCACTCTAGATTATTCAAAAAATGATTAATAATCAAAGTTAACTTTTAAGTCTTGAAACAACCCAATTGTTTATCGTGGAAATTATATTTTGCCAGCTGTAGCTAAATGGAAAATACAATAATCATATTATTTGAAAATAGGCAAATTAATCCAGATGTTTTGTGTTTTGTCAAGTAAGAAACATTTATGATGGTATCCTATGTGCTTGACAAATAGGTGTTGGAACCAAAAATCGCTGTTTTCTAATGTGCTTTTAATTCACGTCATTATTACATCTTTCACTGTGGATATATGTCTTTTTGTCAACCTGCAATTTACTAGTTACTAGACTAAAAATGTTTGATCTTGCAAGTCTGTGAGCAGTAGAATGGCTGCCACAGGGCATGACATGCTTGAGGACAGATTTTAAATTCTCATGCCTTACTGAGCTGTGAGGGATGTGGATTACCTCCATAGCATTTGTTTATGTTGCTGCCTTGCTGCAGGCAGCACAGATCAAACAGAATACAACTCACCTTTCCCAAGCCTGACAGAATACCAAGGGGTTTACTGCAGATGTTTTTAGAGTATGAATACAGAACCATGGTATTGACAGCATATCTCATCTTGTACCAGTGAAAATGTGCACAGCATTTTTCTGTAATGAATTGTCTCATCTGTTAGGTAAGCTGTGGAAATGTGACAATCCTGTTAGTTTACTGTGAGTTTCTGTGAGATGTCATTATCTCATGCAAACGTCTATCTGGCTTTTGGGTCTTAATGCTTTCTGATAGTGGAATGCATGAATGAAGAGACTCCAGGGTGAGAATCTGTGTTTTCCTTTTATTCACCATCAGTATTCACCTTTTTTAATATCTTTTTAATTTTTTTTACAGTTTCATCTATGAAGTTTAATTATTTTAATTTTCATCTGTAGAAGAGAGTGCTCTTTACCAGTAGTTTTTTTCTGACTTCTAGGATAAGATTTATCAAGCACTCCTAGCACCAGTCAATCAGGCTGCTGCTGTGTACACAGATCTATCTCTGGTCAGGATGAACATAGTTTCATCTTCGGATATTTTCCTCTAGGATTTTCTTATTCTAAAGATAGTGGGGAAACTAGTGCCAGCAGCATGTAGATGAGTAGTTGCTTGGCTCTCGTGCAAGAAGCTCTCTGAACATTGTCAATTGCTTTGTTTTATTTTCCCTTTTCCTCAGTACATTAGTTAGAAGAACAGGGTAAGATCATCTGGAGGTCATCTAAAAACTTTCTACTTCCTGGACTGCTTTCTGATTAGGAGATAGTAAAGGTAATATCTCTAAAAGGCTTGAATTTTTACTAACAAAAGCAACCAACCAAACAAATAAAATCATATGCCTAAAAATGATGTTATATTTTTGCTAAGTCCTGGTCAAGAAATGAAAACAAACCCAAAATAAAGGGCATAAAGGTCTGGCACCTGCATGCATCCTCTCAGGGGATATCTAAGCAAGGTTTGAAACTGTTGACACAAAGTCTGGTTCATTGACGTCAGGTGAATTACAATGGGTAATTACATTTTTGAATAATTGCAACCTTCAGCATAAAAAAAAAAAAGTATCTGAGGATTTTGTACATTAATTTTTGTACATTAATCTTGACAACTTCTGTGCTGTTGTTTCTTGGTCTGTCACTTTTTGTACTGAACAGGCAGATGCTCCTCAATAGATGAGCATTTTTCACTCAATTTTAGTTCTTTAACTTCAACACATAATTTGCAACAAATTTAAGCTCCAAAATTTAGTTTGGAGTTGCCCGTCCCTCCCATTTTCCCCCTCATCTCTGACTTAATCTCACAAGCCATGGGAGAAAAAAACGTTGCCCTACTGATCTTTTTCACTTGGTATATCTAGAGAAGGTGGCTCTGAAAATATCTTGTTGATATTTGAACTCTTTTCATAGTGATAGTTATGTCATGTCATTTACTCTATAGAACATAGGGATATTGTCTCCAAACATCCATTTACAAAAGGCAGAACTGCAGCTAGAGGAAGGACTTGCACAGAATAAAAAAAATATTTTCTTTCTTTTCCAAGGCCAGAACAAAGGCTAGACTGCGGTTTTCATGGGCTGAATGCCCTTTAAAGTCATAAACCACAGTTAGGATTTTTGGATATTGCAATAAAAATCAGTGGAGTTCCTAGGCAAACGTGCATACATAAACTATATTTTTGACATGGAAAGGGGCAGAGGTCAACTCAGGGTTATGTCAAAATGACTAATGGAGTTTGCTACCTATATTAGGACTTAATTGACAGAGAGTACAAGTATATCAAGGACTACTTACATGCTGTAAAGTACGCTAATAAAAGTAAGAATACCTCAGATCTATCATTTTCTTGTTTGTTTTTGTCAATTTAGAGCAAGCAACATGACATTTAATATCACCATTATATTTACTTTAAGTGGAGAATGGTGAGGAAAGAGAAAACCAGTAACAAGAATTTTCTTAGTCTCTGCTTTTTTTTTTTTTTTTTTTTTTTTTCCCCAAGTAGCTGCTATTCTGTAGTGGCCAGCATGTTGGGAATTGTGTATTAGAGTAAAAGCACAGGTTGTCACCTGAACTAGAGAGAGGAAATAAAACTGAGATAGCCAAATAAGGCATATAAAACCTATAAAGCCACACAACTGAAGGTGTGTGGGAAGGGATGGCCAGGGAAAGTACTATCCCATCCACAGTAGGATAAGAGTGGGGAAGGGCAGAGCCCTGCCCTCTGCAAGACAGCAACATTTTCCTTCCCCTACAAGTCACCAGCCTTGTGGTGCAGGAGAGCTGCACAGCTCCCTTTTGCTTACAGTCACCTCCTGTTTTTTTTTTTTTGCAGCTGTCAAGGTTGGCCAAAGACAAATTAATGTCCAAATATAACAAACAGCAGTCCCCCTTTCCCTGATGTACTATTTCCTGGACAGGCTGTTTCCGATTCTTTCTCACCCAGGAAGTGATCCAGTATAGTTGAATGTTATCTCTGGCTATATCCATTCTTTCAGCAAAAGCTCTTACCTCTTAATATAACCCTACATCATCCATAGCCCAAATAACATATAGTAAGTAGCAATATCCATTATTCCTTGTTTCTAAAAGCTGTTAGAGTCCTGTGGAATTTTATAGCAATAACAGGTACTATTTGGCATGACACCCTAATTTTAGTTAAGTTCATAACAGCTTGGAGTATTTGCTAATACTTAGAAGCATATGCTACTTTTAACTTAACTTACATCATTCAAAGACTGTAGGTGGAGCTCAATATAGCAAGGGAAAAAAAAAGGAAACACTGTGATTACACAATTGCTCTTAACCTAAAAACTGCTCATATTTGTATCATCTCCATCCTCTAAAAGGTAACATCATTATAGTAGACCTTTCACATTGCCCCCAACAGTTTTCAGTTAAGCAATATGTTTTACATATTAAGAGTAAACACAGTATTCTTTCACATGTAGACAGGAAGAGTGCTAATATGAAGCCTTGATTTCTCATATCAACAATTGAAGCATAATGGATTCCCTAGCTCTTGCTGAAACTCTAATCTGGTAGTTTAAACTACGTAGGCAATCTCTTATGTTCCTCTTCCACCTCATTAAAGTCATGGCATAGTCTGAGTCCGGCCATTTGCTTAAACAAACCATTTGGGAGGAAAGGTCCTGAATACATTCTGAAAAGCCTGGATTCTGCACAAAAAAGGCTTATAAGCTTGAAAGGCTTCCACTGTTATCTGCAACACATAAATATCTTAATAAACACATGCATTTTAAATGAATTATGAAACAATTTTAAAATCAATGTTAAATGTCTCTCTGGGTTTTCTCTTCAAGCCTGAGCATGTCCAAATGGTTTGTCTTGAAAATGCATGTTCTCTATTCAGATTCAGTAATTATTTTAGTAGTTGCAGCCTGCTATGTGGCCAGATTTCAGCTTGCAAAATTAGGGCAAAAGCCTGGGGCTATGAATCATCCCTGGGGGATTTGTGTATGTCTGTCCAGCTGCTCTCGTTTCACATGTATGCTGAAGAGCGATTGCTGAGGGAAAGTTTTTGCAACAGCATCTCGCTTGCTTTACATTTGAGCATGTAAAGCAAAATCTTGACAAAATACATACAACCCTACTAAAGGTGAAATCTGCATTCCTAATGTGCTACTGCAACCTGTTCTTCCATTCAGTTTTAAGCTTCCGATTAACAGCTTTAAAGCTCATCTACTTTTTCATTAAGCAATAAAAAAATAAAAATAAAAAATTAGTATCTGTTCCTTTTTTTTTTTTTTTTTTCCAGCTGGAGTTTTACCTTCGTTGGACATGAAAACAACATTTACTTTAAGATTCTAGAAATTATGTCATCAGGTAAGTTCTAGAAAAAGAGCATAAATATTTTGTCAAGATCCATTGCAGCTCCCTTTTACCTTGTTAGCATGGGGATGTAGATTATCTAAAAATATCTCACTGAAATCAATACTGCCCTGCCATAAGGAGATGGTAGATGAAGACTTCTACAGTTCTCTTTACTTCCACATTTCCCAGTAGGCATCATAATTAATAGGTACAATTAAGATAGGAAGGGAATGGGTACTAGACTGGATACTGGTTTGAAGTGTTGATTTTCATTTTTGCACAAAGAAAGATGTACCCCTCCCGTACCCTTGTGGGGAAACCTAGGCAGAGGCCCTCCAGCATGACTAGCCATGACCACACAGTACCATCAAGAAATTTGCAAGGACTCCCTGATGTTTTAGCATTGTAAGTTACACCTCATAACGACAGGTTTCCAGAAATATGCTCAGGATTGTTTGATTTGTTTGTGTTAATATGATTTAGGAGTTTAGGCCACTTTCAATAATTTAACAGCAGTCCTGGCTAACCACAGAGGTCCCAGGAACTGGGACCCAGTAATGAGACCTGGTGAACTCTATTTGTGACCAGCCACCAAACAGATTTAACTCCCTTCACGATGACCGTTTGGGCCCAACCATCCAGCCAGTTTTTTACCTGGTGAACAGTACATGTATCCAAACCATCAGAAGCCAGTTTCTCCAGCAGAAGACTGTGGGAAATGGTATCAAATGCTTTGCTATAGTCCACGTAAGCAACATCCACAGCCTTTTCCTTGTCCTCTGAGTGGGTTATTTTATCAAAGAAGGAGATCAGGTTAGCCAAGCATGACCTGTCTTTCATGAACCCATGCTGACTGGGTCTGATCACCTCGTTGTCCCCTGTATGTGCCCTGTGATGGAACTACGGATGATCTGCTCCATGGCCTTCCCTGTCACTGAGGTCAGACTTACAGGCCTGTTATTCCCTGGATCCCCCTTCCTGCCCTTTTTGTAGATGAGCGTGACGTTTGCCAGCCTCCAGTCAACTGGGACCTCTGTGGTTAGCCAGGACTGCTGTTAAATTATTGAAAGTGGCCTAAATTCCTATATGATATTAACACAAATAAATTTAACAATCCTGAGCATATTTCTGGACACTGAACTGGGCAATGAGCTTTCTTATGGTGATAAATTGTTGGAGTGTCGGTGGTTTGCTTTTGGTTTGTGTCCTCAAATTCAGCAAAACAACTGCTGGTTTCTGTTCAAGAATTGCCACTTAGCAAGAGCCACATGGCTTGGATGCTGCAACCTTATTTTGGAGAGAAAGGCAGTTTATAGTATGAACACAGGGCATTTTGCTTTAGTGGCATGGAGTAGGTGGTTTGATTTACAAACGTAAGAGAAGCAGATATGAATGTGCATAAATTTAGTGCATGGTATTAGGAATACTTGCATTAAGTATGAGTCTGGTCTCACTGGTGTCAGCTGATTTCCATGAAAGCAAAGGTCATGCTGGTGAAAAACAAACAGCAGTGCAGTACAAGCAGAACCCAGTGCAACTCTGGATATATTTGGCAAGCTTTGAGATACAGAATAGACTGCATTGGGAGACAGTGAAAAGCGAGCAACGCTATAGACTTCACTCTGCTGTTCATGGTCATCATGTGAATGTAGCTGCAGGAATTCATGTTATCTAAAAATAAATTAATAAGTAAATCTAAAGCCTGAAATCATATGTCTGTACATTTTCAATGTTTTACATCCTAGTGCCTCATTATTTTTTTTTAATGAAACAACTAATTATTTTCTACAAAACACAAAAGCCTTTAAAAACCACCATGATTTAGTTAATTAATCCCTCAGCACATCCCAGGGAGTAAACAAATTAACCAGCAGTTACCCACATTGAAACATGCAATTTTTCTCTGTTTCTTTGATCACTGTAATTATGAGGGGGATTAATGCTATGGGTGCTGTCATTTGGCTGCTTTAAAACACACACATGTAGAGTACAAGGTCATTATGGCTATTTACTAGATGCATAGATTAAAGTAGATGCATTGTGACTAGCTGGGAAAACACTTTTTTCTTGTTGGGTGCTGCGGGTTGAGTGAAGGGAGCAGTCTCAGAGTTGAGCACCTTCTTTCCACAAACTGTTTTTGTCACTCCTCAGCAGAGCAGATCTATAGCCTTGCACCTGTTCACGTGCAGGTACGTTTCTGTAACCTGGGCATGGACAAGTTTTCTATCCCAGAGCACTGTAGCAGCCAGAACACTGTTGTAGCAGAACACTGTCAAAAAGTGCCTGTGCTCTCCCACAGACTTAGGAGGAGCAGCTGTAGAATGGCAGACCTTAACATGCAAGCAGATAGGGCACAGTGACACAGTATTTTAAAAAGGATATTTTTGCAGTCTTCCACAAGTTGAAGGCAGCAGAATTGTATGTCTTCCAAAAACACAGACTAATTGGGATTCGTTTCCCTCTTCTTTACCTTTTATGAATGCAATTAACTGATTGTGCTTCACATTACATTCTCTGTGACTCTTTTCCTTCAATTTTTTTTGACCCTTTACTACAGACTTCAGCTATTACATCACACCTCCAGAAACACAGCAAATTGTCAGCCCAGAATTGTAGCAGGGAGTGATCAGGGCCCTAATTCAACTAAGATTAAACCTGAAAGAGCCTTTTTATCAAGATTTCATTTGGAGCAATGGCAGGCCTTTGAGAAACTGGTATCCTCAGAATCGCAAAAGGTAGTAGGTGCCCATATAGGCAGCTCACTGAGTATACATTTTTACAGATTTTACATCCCTTCAGATGTCGTACACACTACTCTGGATATCTGTAGAAAACCTCTAACACTAAAAATGCTGGGTAGTCAGTAAGTTAAAGTCCACATAAACAACAGTCCACCAAAGGAGATATACAAAACATTGCTATTTTGCTCTACCAAATATTTAGGATACATTTCTTCTCCCCAGGAACAGGTTTCAGTGAAAAACAGATAAGCAAAGAGAGAGATCCTCTTCAATACTGCTGGCTTTCTTTGCTTTCATTTTTTGTTTAATAACGTTATTTAGAAAAATAATAATCCTTGAAGTCTTTCTCATGCAATGAATAGAGGTCTGTATACCTCATTTCTCTCTGCACAGGCATGCAGAGGAAAGATCCTTAAATATCCAGTAGTCTACATATTATCATATATACATCACTGTTGTTAAACCAGTCCATGTTTTTTCTAGTAGTGTGATATCCCTGTCTGCAGCACTGGAGATTAGGGGAGGGGGGACATTTCTCTTAAAAACAGAGGTATTTACAACCTGTGCAGAGAGTTGGGTGGCCTTGATGTGGTGTTTGAAACTGAAAATAATGTTTCCATGGTTGTGCATGTAACCACAGGATATTGACTGGTAACTGTTCTGGACATATGAGTTTCCAGTATAATTTTTCATCATGTCATTGGATTCTCTGGGGCTAAGTCCAGATGTTGATAAGATTTACATTTTGATCTTGTTCTGGTCCTGATAGACACTTGTGCAAAGGTGGGAAAAGAATTGTGAATTGCTGTATCTTAATAGTCCTGGTCAGTTGGTCAAGGATTTTTGTTGTTGTTGCTGTTTTGTTTTCTTTTCTTTTGTTTAAGATACTGGTATTATCCTTCAGCAGTCTTGTATCAGTTTGAAAACAGCCTGGGTGACACATGACAGATCAGCAAAGATGCAGTAGGGGAACTGGGTTTCAAGTTTTTGTGCAGTTCCTGACACCACAGATTATCTAGACAACAGTCTTACTCCTTAGTGGCTCAAGTTGTCTCCCAGCATTGGCTTGATGCAGCCGTTGCCATTCAAACTTCCCATGACTGCTCATTTTTCTGAAACTGATATATTATTATTATTTTTTTGTCCATCTATAAAATTTTCAGGCTTACTCTAGTGTATTGAATCAATTTTGCAAATAATTTAAGCATGCATGACATCAACTCTTTAAGCACAGTAACTAACTAACTAACTAAAAATTCTTTACAAGAGGCTTATTTATAAAAAACATTAAACTTTGTAGATATTGCATGCATACAACTCATTTCAAAATTAGGTCAATTATTTAAATTGCAAATTGCATCCTTAAGAAACAATAGTTTATTGAGTCTTAAATTTTCAATTAAATTACTAAATACCCATACTAGCTTCATACTTGTACTGATCTTGCAGGTGAACTTTAGCTGGAAACAATCATTATAATATACATAGGAATGGACTATTTAAAATAAAGTTCTGGAGAGGTAAATGTTGCCAGAATATGCATATATTTCTGTTACTGTGTAGACTTCTATTCTGCATCAATCAAAAAGGAAAATATGGTTTGAGTAGTTTTTGTTTCCTAATCAGTTAAAAAAATATTTTACTGTAGTAGGTTTCCGTGGCAAGGTTTTTGTAGCAGGGGTGTGCAGGTGTGGACTCTGAGGAGTCCAGCAGCTGCCCCATGTTAGATAAGGGCCAGTTTCAGCCAGCTCCAAAGGGACCCGACACTGGCCAGAGCCAAGCCAATGAGCAATGTTGTTTGTGCCTCTGTGAGAGCAGATTTAAAAAAGGGAAAAATAAACAAACAAACAAAAAAACTGCTGTGCAGCAGCAGCTGGGAGAGAGAGGAGTGAGAAGTAGCCCTGCAGCCCCCCAGGTGAGTGCAGCAGGAGGGCAGGAGGTGCTCCAGGCAGGCAGCAGCAGTTCCCCTGCGGCCTGTGCAGGGAGAGGCCCCTGGTGGAGCAGGCTGTCCCCCTGCAGCCCATGGGTCCCACACGGAGCAGATCTCCACGCTGCAGCCCGTGGAGGAGCCCCCGCTGGAGCAGGTGGAGGTGGCCTGGAGGAGGCTGCGGCCCATGGAGAGCCCCCGCAGGAGCAGGCCCCGGGCCGGAGCTGCAGCCCGTGGAGAGGAGCCCACGCAGGAGCAGGGGGTCTGGGGGGAGCTGCCGCCCACCCGTGGGGGACCCGTGCTGGAGCAGTTTGCTCCTGGGGGATGGATGGACCCCGTGGTACGGAGCCGTGTGGGAGCAGGTCTTGAAGAGCTGCTGCCCGTGGGCAGCCCCCGCAGGCTCAGTTCGGGAAGGACGGCATCCCGTGGGAGGGACCCCACGGGGAGCAGGGGCAGGGAGGGACCGTGAGGGAGCGGCGGAGACAAAGCGTCAGGGACTGACCGCAGCCCTCATTTCCCTGTTCCCCATTCCCTTGTGCTACTCGGGGGGAGGAGATAGAAGAGGGTGGATGGGGGAAGGTGGTTTTAGTTTGTTTTCTTTGTCTCTCACTTCTCTAGTTTGTTAGTAATAGGCAATAAATTATATTAATCTCCCTGTGCTGTGTCTGTTTTGCCTGTGACAATAATTATTGAGTGACCTCCCTATCCATATCTCAGCACTTAAGCCCTTTTCATCCTACTCCCCCACCACCACCTTTGAGGAGGGGGAGTAAGTGAGTGGTTGTGGTGAAGCTCAGCTGCCCACCTGAGTAAAACTGCCACATTTACTTTAGTTATAATGATAGAAATTATCCAATATGCTACTCCACTATATGTAGAATATTTTCTGAAAACGTGATGCTAGCTTCCCATGACACAGAAATTCTTGGTACTGATAGATGATTTTCATTTGGCTCTTGAAGAAAGCCCAGTACCTTGTTCATGATAGTAAATTCTTCAGTTATCTTTTAAAGTTTTAATTACTTCAACTTTTGTTCAAGTAGTATGAAAGAAGTATTGGAATTATTTACAGAAGTCTGTTCTGTATTTCAACTATGAACTATTCTGGGAAAGGCTTAATATGAAATAACTCTGTTCTAATAGATTTTAACAGCAGGCATCTGAGGAGAAGCAGTTGTAGCAAGAGTTCAAATTCTTACGTCCTTCTGTATCATCAATTAGATAGTAAGTTTTTAAAAAGAAGAGAAGGGCAATTATTTCTCCTTTTTCACTTTGCAGTACTGGGGATCTTCTTGAAGAGTTCAAGGCAAGATGTGTACAGTAGTGTAGGCACTTTATTTCAATGGAAGTGAAGATTATAGATTTATATATGATTAAACACTTTATTCATGCCTACTGCTCACTTTGGGGTATATATTCACAGTGTCTTGCTGTAAACAGCTGATCTGAATAACCTGACTCACTCTATTCAGAATTCGCTTACTATGCAAGGAGCTTGAATTAAGACCATAATAACTGGAGAAGTTAAGACCAAATAGAGTCACTACCCTCTTCCCCAGGAGCCTCTGTCTTGCCTGCTCTATTCTTCCTAGGACCGAAGTCACTATCAAATAAGTAATATGGAAACACGTAAGGTACCATTGTGGGCACACTCAGAAACAGAATATTAGGCTTCTAGGAATTAAAACACTGTTACTTACAGTGAAATTCTGCTTCTGAGACTACACAGACTGCCTGACTTTTAAACTTTTAAATCTGATGCTATTTCTCTGTCATACCTGAGGAGCAGACATAAACCAAGAATCTCACTGAATGCGATAGAAAGAGATACTAATACTTATTATCCCTCCCACTGCATTTCCTTGCTTATTTCTTCTTTTCTGCAACAATTCATTAACTCAAAATCTCACACAGCATGCAGGAGTCCTATAGCCAGCTCACTCTTCTGTCTGAGGGAACTTGAACCTTGTCTTCCTCTCCTGGGTTAAGTGCTTGTACCAACACGTTAAAGGTTACTTTTGTGCTGGTATTCCTTCCATGTTGCATAAAACCATTAAACAGCCTTTAGTTCGAGAACAAAAGTAAGAGTGAACATAATTATCTCGCCTAGTGATGAGGGACTGAGCCAGAAGAGAGGAGACCTAATTTCCAGACTCTGCTCCAGTTGTTGTTTAAGCATCTTATCTAATATCCCTTTCATTTGTATTCAAGGAGCTGAGAAGAGCTTTTGTTGAATTTTGAGCAGCAAGGCCCATGAGATTGCCAAGCATGAGAAGTATATGGTGCTTGAAAACAGCAGAAAATAAACAAAAGATATGGATTTGAAGGGTAGATTGCACATGCCATTTAGTTCTTCTGTGATTGTAGCCATGCTAGTGCCAGATTCCAGTGGTGTGAACAGCTTTGTGTAACAGCTTGTTTTGTTCATTCCCTAGCAAAGCCTGTTTGTGCTTACTATCCAAAGCTGTGAGGTAGAAGAGTGGAGATGAACAGATGCAGCTGCAAAATAATGCATAGATGAAGGAAAATAGTATTTCTATATATAGAACACAAACATAATACACATGAAACAACTTTTTTTTTTTTCTGTTAATGCAGCATCACATTATTAAAGGAAGAAGAAAATTAAAAACAAACAAAAAAACAAACAAAAACACCTTGAGAGACCAGTGTATTGCCAGATGAAGGTAAAAGTCACAATTTATTTATTTTTTTTTTTAGCGCAACTCATGCCTTGCATTCCATTTTGTGTTACCTACATAATATATTTCAGTTTGCTTGATGTTTTTAGAGGTGGAATTGCTTTGTGGTCTGAACATTAGTCTGAGGCTAAACAGCTAAAGCAAGTTCAATACCTTATTTTGAGTTTCAGTGTGATCTTGTACAAATTGCTAGTCTCTTGCCCAATTGCCATACTTCTTGCTTGGTAATGTTTCAGCTACAGGAGTAAGGAATATACAGGAAATAAAGAATATACTCCTCATTCAGTCATTTATTAATCTATATTGATAGAAGCAGTGCCAAAATCACTTTTACTGAACACTATATACATGTCAAAAATGTGAGTTCTCAGACTTTAAAATTTCATAAAATTAAACTGATTATGCTTTTGAATTGCATTTAGGCCAACATAATGTCTTGTTTCTGTAATGACTTCTTTACATTTTGCTTGGCATTATTCAACTGTTAACATCCTTGCCGATGTTTGAAGGTGCACAATCATGTCTACTCACTCACTTTAATTTAATGGAAGCCACTGAAACTCAAAAGGATTGTCTTGAATCTGAAACCTCAAGAAACTGAGGTTGGTGCTCTATACACAATTTTAACTGTTAGATATTATAAAGGGTGACATAAAGGCCTTTCTCTTTCAAATGGGAGATTGTGGCTTTTGCAAGGTAATGGCTATGTATTACAAATAAAAAACTTACATTTCTGCCTACTCTATTAGATTTTAATGATATCCCAAGGAAGGTGGACAAAAAGTAGAAAAAATGTTTTGAACTGGCTATATTCAGATCATTGGCTGTAATCAGCTAATTTTTCTAACTTCTGTGTTAGAAATTTAGTACCACTAAAAGGTTTCCACTTTGCTACTGGCTGAATCTGTTTTTGTATTTTTACAAGGGGGCTGGATTATAAAGCCTGCACTTCAGCTTTTGCTGTCAAAAGAAAATAATGTCCATCAAAAGTTGGTTCTGCAATAACAGCTCTGTGGAGAACAGCCTAATCCTTGTACTTAACCATCTAGTCCATGAGGTCTCAGAGAGGCATTGCTCTTTCCGTATAAATAGTAGCGAGTATAAAAATTCAGTGGCATCTGTCCAGCCTCTCAACTGGAATCTGCTGCCTGCTTTAGCTGTGACCCTTTGAAAATGCCATTCCTGTCTTTCTTCCTCAGAGGTGTCCTGGTGGCCTCCAGGATATTTTGTTTCAGCTCACTTTAGTAAAGAATGCTTTTCTTCCTTCCAGCTATTTTAAATGTAAATTAAATGTGATTAATTACCAACATGTTGTGTTTGACTTAGACCTGTGAGGAACCAGTAAGTTTCTAGTCAAATCTCATTACAGAGAGCAACCAAAACAGGACTACAAAGGAGGATGCTGAGCCTGCACAATACTAGCCAGCATGTAATACACATCCAGAGGTACAAAGAAAACAAAAAAAATAATGAAGTTGCTATGATTAGCTGTATGCCAGACCTAGTTTGACTTTCAAATATTCTTTTCCATACAAAGGTTGAAATTAGAGAATAAATACAAGAATAAGTTATTCATTTTTTATGCGACTATATTCTGAATGTGAGAAGGAAGTGCCACACTATATTTCTGAGGGACCTAAAACTATCGAACATTTATTGCACCTTTAAAGATTTTAATTATCTTGAAATAAGTTGTGCTATAACATCTTATAGAAACACAAGGTTGGAGAGGACCTACAAGATCATCTAGTCCAAACAATTGTAGAAACTTCATCTGATTTTTACACCTGTGTACATCTCTCCTCAATCAAATGTTACTAAACATAGTTCAGATTTGATATGTTCTTGATCTTTTCTTTTAGAATCATAGAAAGGGATGCTATGCAACCAGGATTTTTGCTTGGTTTTCCACCAGAACTCATTCACTTCAAAATATCATAGAAACATCAAACATAGAATCATAGAAACACAAGGTTGGAAAGGACCTACAAGATCATTTAGTCCAAAATCTTGTCATCTAGTCTAAAATCTAGCCTTCATTGTTGTTGGAGATGTTCAGGGATCCTTCAACAGCAAGATCAAATTTCTTTCTTGCTATATGCTAAGAAGTAACTGGATGCAAACCTTCTGCTTCTTATGGAAGCCCAAATTATTGTTGAGCTGCATATATAAACAACTAGTGCATAAATAGTTTAAGAGAAAATAGTCATATTTAATCACCTGCTCTCAGATATTATTATTATTAATAAGAATATTATTTAATGATTGAAGACATGTCATTGCTGCTATAACAGATAGGTTTATATGTCAGAATGTAACTAGTTTAACAGTGGTGAAAGGCTTCACAGCACAGGATTTCTCATGGCTAAGCAAGTCCTGAAACA
Organism: Anser cygnoides; assembly: GCF_040182565.1. NCBI lineage: Eukaryota > Metazoa > Chordata > Aves > Anseriformes > Anatidae > Anser > Anser cygnoides. Next base: position 37,899,769 of record NC_089912.1, on the reverse strand, counting down.
GACCCTAGATATATGCATGGTTACCTCTGCCTGTGCATCATGTCTTCATTGTTTTTTGTTTGTTTGTTTTGCTTTGTTTTGCTTTCTGCCCAAGACAGCTATTCTAAATAACCACGAGCAAAGAAAAAGAAAAAAAAAAATCTATCCTCATTATACATTCAGTTTCAGAGTTTTGACATAACTTATACTGTGCTTAAAAAGACCTTTGAAACAAGAAAAAAAATATTTTGGAGAAACCTATTTTAAAATGTAAAGTTCTTTATGCAACTTACTCCACATAAGTCAGTTTCTTCCTTCACACAACATTTGTACTTGTTATGATAAATCTTTTTTTTTTCTTTTTCTTTTTTTTTTTTCTAGTTCTGTTGGAATCAGTCCTTTCCCTCCTACTTCTTTCCTGTAGGCTTTCTCCTGTAGAGTTCACAGTTTTTGTTAGTATCCTCTGTGAAAGCAACTTGATAACACAGGGTGATAGAAAAGCTGAAACTGTATACTAAGGAATAGTGGAGTTTGACCTGAAAATCCTCAGTGGATTTAATTCCTCAGTTGAGTTGTGCTGAAATGTAAAGGTTTTGCAAAAGAAGATGATGTTGTCTTACCATAATGGTACCTCAAAAAGTAGAAAAAAATCCAATGGTTGCAAACAGAATGAAATCAAATTATGTAAAAATGGAATATTTCAGCTAACACGGTTATACTTTTTCCAGAAATTTTCCTTTGTAGAAGTTTGAAATGCTTGTTTTATTCTGAATTAAATCAGGTTTCAAAACCTAGCTCTGCATTTTCCATGCAGCCCTGGGGAATACCACGTTCTACTTGAAGGTTTATTTCCTGAGTAAAAAATGTCAAAAAATGCAGTCAATATGGTGAAGGAGAAAATCCACCCCTTCAAAAAAAATGTTCACAACACAGTAAAGATGGAAAGTTTAATGTCTTGTTTCTCACAAGCACCATGAAAGCGCGTATAGGATAAGGTCCTTACTAAATTGAGTTACTGGATGTAGCAAAAATGGTGGCCATCTGTCTAATGCACAAGATGGAAAGAAATGAAGACCCAGGTGTCTGGGCTCTCTTATGCACATATTGTGTTAATGGAGTCTTAAGCTTCATTTTTTTCTTCCATGCTTCTTTTTTCCTGATATATGAAATAGACATAAAAATAGTGAAGCCTTACTCACTAAACTAATGTAGAGATTGACTAGATGCTGTGGAAGACTGTGCTATACTAAAGTCTAAGTGTTGTCTCACTGGTAGTTATTTCTTCTGTACATTTTGGTGAATTATAGGTGATTTGGGGTTGAAGTCCAGCTCAACTGTTTTGAGACATAGATATGTGTTCAGGGGTGTGAACTAGTATTGTGAGTTGAAGAGTTTTACAGAATGCAGTGAAAATCAGAGAACAAACGGAGAGGACTAGGGCTGCATTTACCTGGTCCACAATTCATTAATTAGATTAATTGATTTTTTTACACATTTTATTTTGCATTTTATAGGGAATAAATGTATTGTTTTATTTATTTCACAAAAGTAATTGCTGTGAAGAAAAATATTAAGGTTCTAGGGAAAAAATATGATGTCTGCAGGGCTCTTATTTTCTACTATTTCACATGATATATAATTTCAAGACTAACAGTTGTTCCCTTTCTCTTGCCAGTCTGGGTTTCTCCTGCAACATATACTGAAATATTTGCCAAGATAATGTGCCATACTTGTTGTCAAGTGAGCTAGTTAGAACAAATCGCTTCATCAGTGGTCAGTTATTTATAGAATTTGCATCTGTGTCATCTCTGTTTGCCTCAACTTATGTCCTGCTGGAAAGACAATTCAGTTGTGGCTCAATTCAGTCCTTAGCAGCATGTGACGCACTTCTTCTTTCCTCTTTGTGGTGTATCCTTTATAAAAAAGGACAGCAGGAGCATGGCTCACCCAGTCTTTCAGCTGTGGTTTTGTTGCAGAGAGGGATATAAGGAGTAGTGACTGTGGCCTGACAGATGTGCCCAGTGCTTTCCCTAAAACTCTCTTTGCTGTCCCTCCTGACAAATGCAAGCTGAGCAGTTAATGGCAAGGAGGAACACCAAAGGCTTGAGCTATTCCTTACTGAACTGCTTCTATTTATCGATGGTGTTCCAGCTTCTCTTGGGACTCATCTGTTCTGTACTCATTACATATGCTCCATTTTCTTTCTCTGTTAACTCTTTTCTATTCCATACACTACATTTTTTCTGTTCATTCTTTCCTTTCCTTCCTATAAGAAGCTCTGAACACCATCCAGCAGCAAAGACAGAAAGATTAAACGGAAGAAAGGGAATGTCTCATAGGTATACTTAGTGATATACAAAGTGCACAGGTTGTTTATTCATTTCCCCTTAGTTCTGTACATTTTAGCAGCCACACATCAGTAGATATTGTGATGAACGTCATTTTGCAATAAACTAGCCTCAGTCTAGACATTACAGCAAAATCTAGGACTGGGGGTGGGGGTGACAGGCATATAAAATGGAGAAATTCAGAATGGACTTTACTGTTGTCACATTACACTTTTCTTTTTTATTATTTTCATTAAACTCGAGCATTGTCCTGCATTTTGTGTTTAATTATTTTTGTATTACGTAACTTTACTTAATTTATGGCCCACATAAGTAGAAGCATTTAATGCAATGAATATCAAAATGTGATTTCATAAATAAGCAGTTAGAATTATCCTGAGTTAGAATTAATCTGAGTTGAGGCTAACTGAGGTTACAGTTGAGGTAACATCACGTAAATCTTATGCAAGTATTTTTGCCAAGTGGGGCCTTAACTTAGGCAAAACTTATTTTCCCCAAAATAGGGTTTCTCTTTAATATTCATTCTTAATATTCTTAATATTCACTCTGTAATATTCATTCTTATATTAAATATTCCTGTCCTGAGGATTTGTAATGCATGATGTATGATAGTGTGCATTCCATTTCCAAACAGAAGTAGAGAAACTCCTACATTTCAAAATTACATTCGTATGTGATTAATCACACAGGAATCACACATCTCCACACATCTTTTAATTAAGATAGCCTCTGTGTTTTGGATAAGAGCACAGAAAAAGCAGCACAAATGAGCCTAGTTAATGCTGTCAAATGCCAAGCTCAGACATGAATGTATTAGTTATAAAGCTTTGTGAAAATGGTAGATGAATGGAAGTGCTGCTGTGCTGCTATAGATCACACATACTGTGACACTCCTGGTTCTAGAAGTTTACGTAGAAAGGCCACTGAAAAATAATTTAATCATAACTGAGGTATATAGTATATACTGGAGTTTTTGTTGTTGTCGCAAACCCCCACCCCAAAAAAAAAAAATAGTTTTTTATGGAAAAGGATAAGATTATTTTACATATTTCATTTAAAGAGACATATGGCTTTTAGTGTGTATTTACCTGAAGCTTTCTATACCTTTCTGTTATTTCTTTTAGAAAAACAGCTACATGCATGTCTCTGAAATATTTGTAATGATCATTTCCACAGAAAAGAGCATGTGGACAGCACTCTGTTATGTTCCTTTGTCTATATTCTACTTGTTATGTTCCTTTTTTTTTTTCTGTGCTTTTGTTTTTTGTTTTACACAGTGCAAAATGCAAAGAAAGGTCAGAGTCACAAGGATGCGTTCATGCATGGATTTTTATTAATCAGTTAATCCTGAGGTACTGGAGGTTAAATAAGGGGAAGAGGGGGGTGGGGGGTGGGGATTAAACAGGAATGATGAAGCGGAAGTTTCCACTAAAGCATCCAGTTTAAGGTTAGTTCTTTCAACTGTCAGTAGTCATCCTCAAGTTAAAGAGATGCACTTGTCATAAGCTGATGATAGCAGGAATATGATCACAACAGATTTGACAGATCTATGAAATGTGAAATTACAGATACATGGGAATAGTCTGTAGGATCAGAGGTGAATTTACTGAGACCTCGCCCTGTTATACTTTGAATTCTTGTTCTGTTTCCACTGTGAAATCTGAGGCATATTGAGAGGAGGATGACCCATCTAGGCAAAGATTTATCAAGACCTTTGGTTCAATTGGTTTTACTGATCTTGTTTCTAGGATTGTATAATGACAGTATCACACATAAAAATAGTAAGGTGCAGCATCTACTTAAAACTTTGTTGTCATAATACATGTTTTGTTTTATGATACTTGTCATTATCAGATCCTGTTAGTGACTGTAAGTTTTAGTGTGTCAGCAATCAACCCTAGCAAAAGAGTTTAGGAGTCCAGAATGAACAAATTAATATATAGATGCAGTTTTACATAGGGTTGGATCTCAGGTAGTTCAGAGTCAATTGGAAAACTGGCATTCACTTTTAAGGAGCAGGGTTTCCTGAAAGACTGGAATAGAAAAGACTACTTGGCATTATAGAAATACAGTGACATTCTTTATAATGAAAGTATGGCAAAGCACTGTGTGAACTCTTCTTCCATGGAATACAAGCACGCTTTTTTTAGAAGCAATTTGAACTGTGTGAACATCAATATAATTTAAGGGACAATGTTATATTAAAAAAAAAAAAAAAGACAAAAAGAAAAAAAAAAGGTTATGTGGTTTTTACGTTTGCGAATGAATAACTTTCACATGGTGTAGTCAGTCTGATCATTTAACTCTGCTTCTCTACCTCATACAGAAATTGTACATTTGTAAAGTTTTTAAGACAATGCCTTAGAAAGGAGAAGGAAATTTGGAAAACTGTTTTCGAAAGTGTCAGATCATCTTCCCTCAAAGAGATTGACATTTCAATTTATCTGTAAACATATCTGTCTTTGTAAAGATGAATATCAATGCCTGTTCAACTATTACTTTCAAAACACGATGAACACTAAGTTAGACTTAGAAGCACAGTACAATAGTGATACAATAGTGATAGTGAAACCATATTATCACTTCAGTCTGACACGATAAATTACCAGCATTGTTGCCAACATTCAAAAGGTTGATGTTTACTTTCTTGTAATATAGACATACTTGAAAGAAAAGATTGGATTTTTTAAACTCTTTGTGAGTAGAGGGTTATGCTTAGTGGTGCAGAGTCTAGCTGTGGGCCTAGAGGTGTCCTCCACAGGTCAGTGCTGGGTCTGGTCTTGGTCAGTTTATTCATCAGCGACCTGGACGATGCAACCGAGTGCACCCTCAGCAAGTTGCTGATGACACAAAGCTGGAAGGAGTGTCTGATACCCCAGAGGGCTGTGCTGCCATTCAGAGGGACTTCAACAGGCCGGAGGGTAGGGCCAAGAGGAACCTCACGAAGTTCAACAAGGGCAAGTGCAGGGTCCTGCACCTAGGGAGGAACAACCCCAAGCACCAGTACAGGCTGGGGTCTCACCTGCTGGAGAGCAGCTCTGCAGAGAGAGACATGGGAGTCCTGGTGGACAGCAGGCTGACCATGAGTCAGCAATGGGCCCTTGTGGTCAAGAAGGCCAATGGTACCCTGGGGTACATTCAGAAGAGTGTTGCCGGCAGGTCAAGGGAGGTGATCCTCCCCCTCTACTCAGCCCTGGTGAGGAAACACCTGGAGTATTGTGTCCAGTTCTGGGCTCCCTAATACAAGAAGGACATGGAGCTACTGGAATGAGTCCAGTGGATGGCTATGAAGATGTTTAGGGGCCTGGAGCACCTGTCGTATGAGGACAGGCTGAAAGAGCTGGGCCTGTTTAGTTTGGAAAAGAGAAGGCTGAGGGGAGACCTCATTAATGTGTATAAATATCTGAGGGAAGGGTGTCGCGAGGATGGAGCCGGTCTCTTTTCAGTTGTGCCCAGCAACAGGACAAGAGGCAATGGGCCCAAACTGAAGCACAGGAGGTTCCGTCTGAATGCGAGGGGACACTTCTTTACAGTGAGGGTGACAGAGCACTGGGACAGGTTGCCCAGAGAGGTTGTGGAATATCCTCCTCTGGAGATATTCAAAACCCGCCTGGATGCCATCCTGTGCAATGCGCTCCAGGTGATCCTGCTTGGCAGGGGGGTTGGACTAGATGATCTTCAGAGGTCCCTTCCAACCTCAACCATTCTGTGATTCTGTAATATTATGAAAAACACTGGTTGTAGCGTGTATGTTTAGTGAGTGTAATTTAAACTTATCATAGAATCACAGAATGGTTTGGGTTGGAAGGGACCTCTGAAGATAATCCAATCCTCCTGCCATGGGCAGTGACACCTCCCACTAGATCAGGTTGCCCAAAGCCCCATCCAGCCTGGCCTTGAACACTTCCAGGGATGGGGCATCCACAGCTTCTCTGGGCAACCTGTGCCAGTGCCTTACCACCCCCTGAGTAAAGAATTTCTTCCTGCTGTCTAATCAAAATCTACCCTTTTTTAGTTTGATGACATTACCCCTCATCTTCTCACTACACTCCCTGATAAAGAGTGAACTTCATTCACTCCTCTCTAGTGAAACATTAATCCTAAAATCTAGCTGACTACAAAATGAATTTCAATAGTTTTCTTTCTCAACTTCTTCTTCTTCCAATAAATGTTTTATGCTACTTTATGGCACCTTGCAAAGATCCCCCCCCCCCCCCCGTTTTTTTCTTCTCTTATGCTCATATGTAGTAGAAGTTAAAATTCTCAAGCCTCCAGTTTCAGAGTTTTCTCAAAACAGAAGCATGCTGTCTGTGCAATAATTTTGTGTTCTTCCTAGCAAATACTAATGTCACAACTTTATAGATGCTGCAGGTCTATTGTCTGTAGTGGGATCAGTCTTTGGCTCACTGTTTTTGAAATGACTCCCTCTAATTCGGCTTTAGCCCTCTGTTCAAGAAGTTAGTGGATGTACTCTCAAGATATGCCAAAACCTTGCAGCAGTGTGAAAATGTGTGTAAACACAATCATATAAAACTACATAGGGAGGTTCAGACAGCTTAGGCTTTCTGAGTTCTCTGGATTCTTTTCCTGAAATAAAGTTAGTAAAGAACAACCACTGAAGTTCTTGTTATGATTCCGAAGTTCTCGTTGTTTTTGTTCTTGCTACTTTTTAACAAGATGCTTTAAAGTATTTGAAAACAGTGTTCCTGCATGTGATCTGTGTTTCTACTGAGGAGCAGAGGGGAAGGTCCAGTCATTCATCTGTGATTAGATTTGGCTACAAACTGTAAAGATGACCTAAATTTATGTAGTTTTCAAAGGAACAAAGATGTTTGTGCTGGCTTTTACCTTGGGTAAGACACATCTCTAATGGGCACAAGAGCTTGACACCTTTATGGTTTATCAGAGCTACAAGGACCTATAAAGGTTGAGTATTGTGTAAGAGAAAAGCAAAGGTGTCCCTTTTGCTTTTATTTTTGTTTGGGTTTTGTTTCTTTTTCTCCTATGTAATTGTTTACTCCAGGGGCATTTAGAGAAGAATCTCTTGAGATAGTTTCTTATTTCCCTACCAGGCCCAGCCAAGTTTCAGATTTGGGGAAACTCAGAAAATGAAAATTAATAGGGAATAAAAGTTAACCAGACTTTTTCAGATGTCAGATATGATTAATTTTTAATCTAAGTCATTGGGCAGGGGAGTTAAGCCATCCAAAATTGCTTATCTTTCAATACACCTGTACTTAGATTTATAGATCTATACCTTATAACTTTGTGCTAATCTTTTAATATTTCTTTTCTCTGCCTTCCTTCCCCTCTCTTCTAAAAAATCTTTGTGTCCAGAGATTTCACTCCCTTATGTAAATTATTACTACATGAAGTGGAAAGAGAAAAGAAATTAATCACCAGACTTTCTTTTATGTTCTCTTAACCAGAGCTATGTGGGGAAAGAGAGAGAGAGAGAGAGAGAGAAAGAGAGTTGAGAGGTTGAGAAAGAGAGTTAAAGTTGACCTGTACAGAAAGTAAAGTTGGAACTGGTTTTCCAGTAATGACTTTGCTGTAGTTCAGTGCCTTAATCCTGCTTGAACTTGTAGCTGAGATGTGAATTTATGTGATAGCATTCTCTGACATGGCCTTTTCAGATTTTATGATCTTATCCCTTATTATATTTTTGTATCTTAACAGTTCAAGGGGACAGACTAGCACTGTTTTACTCAGAAAGCCTAATTAACAGTGTCAACCCAACGAAGTCTCTTATGACTTGTCAGAAGTGTTAGGTGACAGAGGTACACACACTGTCACTAAGTATAAAATCCTGCGTAACAGTCTCCTTTCAGAACACTGCTTCACATGCAAAAAGGGCGAAGGATTTGTGGGGGAAGAGGAGATAAAAAAGCCCGTTCACATTTTATGTTTTACATTTTATGGTGTTTCTTTGAAGAAGAACTAAAGAAATGTTTCTTTGATCCTACCAACTCAAATACCTTAATGAAACAACAAAGCAAAACTGGAAAAAATTTGTAATATCCTGAAGCATCTTTGACCCAATTTAGCTAGTGCAGTGGATACAGAGCTCATTTATTCACAGGCAGAGTATTTGCCTTGAAGACATCTGGCGTTTTCGTGCATGCCCTCAAACCATTTATCATCTGAAAATTAAGTTATGAAATTAGACCAATAGGCAATGATTTAAGTTGGATTGCTTTTATGCAAAATAGCATATTTGGTTGCTGAAGGGAATCCTCTCAATAAGTCAATGTTTTTTTCTCTCTCCGAATGATAACATACAATTTTCAATTTCCCTTCAGCCTTTGCAGTTATTTCCAATATATAACTGGAAAGTGGACACTGCATGGAGTAGATGGGGGTGCAGGGTGCATGCTGCACGTCCAGCTAGGCGGGAGCTGCTTTCCTAGCAACAGTTTTCCAAATGGGACTGTACAAGCTTAAAGGAAGTCACCAAGCTGAGAAGGAAGGCTGATACTGCCAGCAGTCCTGGCATTAGTTCACCTGGGAAAATATTTTGTTAACTCATAGAGACAGAACTTGGAGCTGTTGCCAGAAGGAGAGAAAGATTTGGAGGAAAAAGATGCCATGAGATGCCCGGAGGACCAATGTCACCAAATCTAAAAGATTACTTGGAGCAACAAAGAAACTGTGGGTGAAGTTGAGATATTGGAGCATTGTATAAAGTGGCTCCCAGGCTGGTAAGTAAGTAAGTAGGTAATTGTGAGTTCTGGGAGAAATCCAGACTGAGCAGTTGTGGGATTTGACCATTAGTGAGGCAAAGAATCTCCATCACCTTATGACAATATCCAGAAACCCAAACTGAAGATAGCATTTAAATTGTAATCAAACACATTCCATTGTACACTTGTGGGTTATGAGTCCAAAAATTCAGTGACAGTCCAGTGTTTGGATATATATATCAGCTTCAACTTATATATCAATTTCAAGTTGAAGTTGTATATCAACGTCAGCACCTGTCAGGGTTGTTGGAATGGTCTGACGGAAGTGTTTTGTGTGACAGTGACATTTTTTGACACAGAGGTGGTTTTTTCCCTTTTCAGCATGCATTGTGGCCTTCAGCCCTGATCCACCCTCTCTAGCCCTGTGGGGCTGGACATGCTGGCTCTTTGTGGTGCAACATAACACTCTGAGCATACACACAGTGTTTTTTTTTTGTTGTTTTTTGTTTTTTTTTAATGCAAGTAAACCTGCTTATATGGAAAGAATCCCTTTCCTGAACATTCAGACAGAGCACTTACTCTTTTGACAGAAGGAAGAGGTCCAGAGAGTGAGGGACATGACATTTGCAGATAAAGCTGCAGCTCGTATTTCATGAAAATGCTTGGAAGTATTTCCCCAGTGCTCATCCATATAATTCAGAAACATTTCGTCAGTAAGCTAAGAAAAATATCTTCAAATCCTCTGAATTTCTCATTTCAGTTACTAATAAATAAAATATTTCAAGAAATAGTCAGCCCAACTTCTGAAGGACTTCCACCTCAGACCACTGTAATTGAGAAATATAATTTAATATCCACAAATAAACAAACTTGATACATGCAGATATCTTTCCTTAGATTACTCTACAATGACAAATGGAGAAGAGACCATGTAGAAGTGCATTAGTGGGTGATGATTCATAAGTAATAGTCTCAGAATTGTTTGTTATCAAATGATTCACTCTCCTAATGAAACTATGCTACAGGAGATCTTTTTTTCTCTATTCCTCTTTCCTCCCTGAGGCAAAACAGTTACAGCTTAACCCAACTTCAAATTCAGATAGAATGAGTATTCTAAGACTAGTGGAAATTGTTTTAACTTCACTTTATTAAAGCCATAAGGAAATTGAAATAAAATGTACAATTTAATATTATGTTACTATACTAATATAGTATGTAATTACACTGTATTCAGCTATAAAGTAATTGTATTCAATAGCTCATAAGCAAATATTGTTTTATTTATGTATTTCTTTACTTTTATAATGTAGTTTTATACCTATATAAATTGCAACTGGTAGCAAATATATCTATCTCAGAAATATTTTGTAATTAAATACAATATAATAAAATCCATTCTATAGGAAAGTTACATTTGTCCTCATTATCTCTAAACTAGGCAAAATCCCTAACAGTATTCCTTGAATACTGCAAGAATCATCATGTCTATAGTGCTTTTCTCACAGTCAAAACATCAGTGCAGTTAAAAGAAGTTGCATGAGAGAACCACAAGCATTCTAACTCAAATCCAACATTTCTGTGAGAAATGCATATGTCTATATTCTCTGACTGTTCTTTCTAGAGGGGAAAAAAAGAAAAAAAAAGAAAAAAAAACACATTAAGATAGTATTTAAAGCTTGGAGCTTAAAGAAAATTAAAAAATAATAATAGAATGAACAAGGTTTCAGGTGTTTTTGAAACTCCTTCAAAACATTCATACACATGATAGACTGAAATTAATTAGGCTGGATGATTAACTTTCATAGTTCTACTCTAAAAGCTTTGGATCTGCTCAACAGTAGTTATTTATTTTTAATGAATTTTCCTAGTCATGTATTTCTAACTTGCAGTTTTTAATAGGTCATACAGAGAAGCATCCAGATTTGCCAGGTAGTAAGTTTTCAGTCATGTTTGTAAAGAGTAATTAATTGTGATGGTTGACATTGAACCAAGGTACTACTGAGTTTGGGAGCAAAGGGAAGCATAAGGAGACGAAAGTATTAACTTTTTATTTTATGCAATTTTAATTATTTTACATAAGGTTATTTTGAAAATTTCTACCCAAAATATTTCCTAAAAATCCTTGCTTTTTATTTATATTTCTAGTGTCTCTTCCACTTTCTTCTGTTCAGATTTTTCCTTTTCTATTTGCAGCTAAAGGAAGAAGCTGAATACTTTTGAATTTAATTAAAAAAAAATCACAAAAAGATCACAAGCTAACACTGACTTTGGAAAACATCCAGAATACAAGAATATGGATATTTCTGGCAATTATTAGTCTACTAAGAAATAGTAAAAATGATATTTTTGTTTATATGAAGGTCAAGCAATTTATTAGCTGGTGATCTTATAACACTATGTTAGCAAGATTTCCCACACACTAAAGTTAAAGATAGCAGCTGCTTCATCACTTTTGTGCTTTAAAATGTAAATTGCCTTGATGTTGTACAGAGTGTAAAGCAGAACAGGAGAGACGCTGTTCTCTTGCATAGTATCTACTGCATAAAACAGTTCACAGCCTTAGTACCATACAGCAGAGAAAAGTAGAACATCACTTAATTAAAATAAATAAATAAATAAAAATGTTCATTTTCACCAATTATTTCCCCCTGTCATAACACAGTGAAAGGGTTTTTTGATGAAGAAATGCATCCCAGTGCATGGGGACAGGATGCTTTATTTCAGCTAAAACAGAGGCCTCTGACAGATTTGTAATATATGCAAAATGGATATGTCCTCATTCATATCAAACCTATAGGCAAAAATTTGCCTTGGAAAAGGAAGTGAAATCATCACTAAACAAAAATAAACTTGAAAGTAAAGTATTTCATATGGGATGAAAAAATATAGATAATTTGATTCTGCTAGGTTTATATACATACTGGAACTCCCGTTAAAAGAATAAGTTTATCTTTCAACTCAGAAATGTATTCAATATTTATCACTTGTTTATTTTTATGACAGTAAGATGTTCAGTGTTTCTAACAGAGTCTGCAGAGCAAGTGCACTAAGTGGAATTTATTTCCAGGTGAGGGTAGTGATGTTTTCTTTAGATATAGAAGCAGGACTGTTATGTTACCACACAAGCTTAGCTGAAGCTAGTTGCTTTTTCAAGCTTAAAGTGGGTGGCTTGCTAATGACACACTGTGGGATTACCTCAGCAGCTCTGCTCTGTTGTCAAAAGCAGAGTTTTTATGCTCCCTGCCTCAGGAGCAATATCTCTGATGGCATTTCAGAAAAGCATGACAGAATGAGCAACCACAGGCGGAAAAGAACAGGGCAATTTTTCAATCAAGTTAAAAAAAGAAAGTGCTCAGGAGCGGAGGCCATGCTACATAAAGCAAATGTAATGACACAACATACGACAAAGTGATTCTCCTGTGCTTTTCTGCTATTCACCAACTTTGCGGTCATAAGCCTCAAGTTCACTTAAGTTCAATAAGTATATCCAGGTAAGAATGTCTGGTTCATGTCCACTATATAGTCAGAATAATTCTTGTGGTTCTTGTCTCATACTTTGCATAAATGTTACAGCTTGGAACAGGGTTCACTTCAGCTACAAACTGATGCTCACATTCCAGTTGCGAATTAGTATTTAATATCACCAAAGGTAATGTAAGCAGGTTTACTTAAAGGTAATGAATGGCAAGGATCACAAAAGTATTATGTAAGCAGGTTTATCTAAAGGTAATGAATGGGAAGGTTTGCCCTCAGAAGTTTTTTCTTTTATTCCTTTCTTTATTCAAAGGGATAGAATTGGTTCGAAACATAGAAGATTTTGGCTGCACAAAACATTTTGTCAGTTTGAAGACAAACCAGATGAGAGGCTGTTTGCTTTGCATGACCATAAGCTTGTCTGATTTTTTTCTCCCCCTACTTTGGATTAAACTGATAAAAGTAAATCTAGGATTTCCTTCTTCTTCCCAACAAACATCTGTTAATTCCAATGGGCTGGTCAAAATCCAGTGGGAATTGACATGTGCTCTTCACCTTGTTTTGTTTTTCTTTCTTCTGAAAACTTTTCATTTCTATGAAAATAAACACCACTAAAACAAACAAACAAACAAACAAAGGAAGCTTTATTTAGAAATTATATGATTTCAATGTTTTGCAGCCTTACTTTTAGCTACTCATTAGTTCTTTGGTTTACTGAAATGAAGATTTACAGTGTTTCTCCCATGCTCCCATGCAAGATTATACTTTCCCCCACTGAATGGAAATCTCTCTGTGTTTCAGTATGTAATCTCATGAGAAAAAAAAAAAAAATCCTTAAAAATAGTATTTATTTGCTTATTGGCAGAGACTTCAGTAGTAATTTAGCAGAAGACTGCCTCACTGTTGCATTTGGCTACACCCCTTTCTTTCTCTTTTTTAGCCTGTTTCTACTTTATGTTTTACTGGTTTGTACTACTTATTTGTAAAATTCACAGTGCATATGCCAAACATTATCACTCTATTTTCATTGAGTTGCTATTTTCCCCCTAATGTTGCTGCCTAAGTGAAAACAGTTTTGTCTTTCTGGATTCTTGTCTCCAGTAAATTTTATTGGCAAATGTAGACTACGTTATGTTAATGTGAACTTAGATATGTAACTTCCATGGCTCTTTAAAGGGAGCTTAACACCAAGTCTAAATACTCAGATTCTGCTATTTAGTAGAGAATGTATTTTCATTATTCCCAGATTTTATTTTTATTTTTATTTTTATTTTTTTTTAGTCAGTATTTTATGATTGCCATTATTTTCAAAAAGCATTTTAAGAACAGTTAAAATTGGATGCTGAGGGACCATAAGAGTATTCGGTCAGTAGATACTGAGGTGTATACATGACTAAAACCATAGGATTACATAAAAAGCGTATGCTTCCCTTTGCATGCTATTGATGGCCTGAACATGTGAGATATGGATACACCTGGTTTAGGATTACATTATTCAATAACACAAGGTGCAAGATCTTAGAGATTAATAGCAATCATTTCTGTTAGGTATGAGCTTATCTGTTGGAAATGATAGAATAAGCTGGCTGTTACAATCAATCAAAAGATGATAGTGAGAGATGGTGAGGGAAAAAAATGTAGATCTATTATGTGTAAATCATTTTTTCAGTAGATCAAAAAAAATTAAGACTGTTGCTGGTGAGGCTTTTTTTATCTGATGTACTGTTCTGGCAACCCGTATTTTAGAAAGATGAATTCAAAACAAAAGGAGGTTTGGGCAGGCTAAAAAGATGGTAAATAATATTTAGGTTAGAAGCTGGAAGATGATTTCATACTTTCAAAACTTGAAAGTTCTGGTAGTGAGTGCTTTAAAGAAGAGTTATGGGGCCAGTCCTTAAGTTATTGCTGTTAACTGGAGCAGCTTGTGAGGAGGACAGTATGATGTAGAGGTCTTGTTTTCCCTGCATGGGACTCAAAGATACTTTTCCAGCCTTGCCTTTCTTTTCCTACCTATGAACATCTGTGTAGCACCTGTTGTTCAGAACATCTTTTTATAAATAAAACACTTTTGCAATGTTAGAATGGTATGTGTTGATTGGGTGCATGACAAAAATATTTAAATATTCTGTTACACACAAACATTTTAGAAATATTAATGGAGGGGGGGGGAAGGGGAGAGAGAAGCGTGGGAGAAAGGGAGAACAATAATAAAAAATAACATATGATTGTTTTACTTAAAGTTCCCCTGTAAGATACAGACTTAGTTCTTCTGGACGTTAATTAGTAAACTGTGTCAGATATTCCTTTTTTTTTTTTTTTTTCCTTCTCATGCTATTTCATTTCAGTTATTAGAGATGGCATAAACATACTATGGGAGAAGTCTCATTACATGTTATTTTGTTCATCTGACATGAAGACCTACATAAAATCTTGAAGAGCTGTTGTATTCATTAATAAACATATTAGTCAAGGTAGCAATGATCTAACAGATGGTGATGTGAAAAAGGACTTATATAAAAAGCATATATGCATATATACATATAATATATATATACTCTCTGGGGAGAGAGTCTCAAAATCTAGTGCAAGCCAGCTACCTCACTGGCAAAGTTCTAGCCTAGTTACAGCATTAAATAGAATTAATAACAAATTTGGAAGGCACAGCTATATGAAAGCACAACAGTCTTTGACCTACTTGATTCCACTGACAGACCACTAAGGCATTTTTCCAGTATTAGAGGAATTTATTAAAAATGCATTTGGTAAAACCACCATACTGCCCAGATGTACTGGGTCAGTTATAGAATAGTGGAAAATTAAACTTTTCCTCTGTTTTTTCCTGGTGGCTCCATGGCAATTCTGCCAAGCAAGCAGGCTGGAATCCTTGGTAACCAGTGATCTCTGGGCTGTGCCTGGGAGCTAGGGACTGTATTAACCTGTCCTCCTCAAGGACCTGCCTGTCTTCTAGGATTTTGGCTCATGGGGCTGCAGTGAGCCATCTGGAAGTCCTGAATGATCTTGCAGGACAAGAAGCTTTGGGTTTCGTAGCACAGGGCTTCCTTATTAGGGTATTTCCGTGGACTGGATTCTATAAAACTTAACAACAAAAAAAAAAAAAAAAAAGGCATTTTTGTGCCAAACTGGATCATGTGAAATTGCAGAACACTGAAATAAACCCCTTGCAAACCAGAAACCCATTTAATCCAATTCTAAGAATACTGTTTTTATGTTTAGCGGGGTTACCCCACTTCTAGATTAAATTAAATTTATGTTTTCCTAGTGAGTTGTTAAAGAATGCAGATAGTGAAAGTAGTGCTCAGTTTAACAGTGCTAGCCATTAACCTGCAAAATATCCTAAACTAGTAGTGAAAATTATATGCCAACACCGTAGTCTGATTGGGCAAAACTAACTTATGTAAACAATTTTGTAATTAATGTGATGACAGTGGTAGTCTAGGTTTAATATTATATAACATTAGGGCAAGATACACTGTTCTAAGAAAGCTTATGGAAACCAGCATTATTATAAAGGAAATAAAAAGGTGTGCATTGAAATCTGATCTTGATAAATAATCTATATTTTCAGGCATTGGGCTGGGTTCCAAGTACAGTTTTAGAAAGTCTAAAAATGATTATATTCTTTGTAAATGTTGTTCTCATCTGCATGGTGTGTCTTGCTCTGAATTCTGTGCTGAAAATAAACCATCCAACAGTCAAGAGGCATAAAAAGTAACGCTTACAGGATGTGAGATCACTCTCCTTATGAAATCTTCACATGGATATATAAAAATAATGCACTCTTTTTAAGGCAAGTGTAATGGCACAGGAAATGAAGATCAGAAAAACTATCAATGTGTTTTAATGAGGGAAAGATAGTGTATCATTTCCAGCATTGAATGGAGAAATTTTAAATTCGAAGCCCAAATAACCACTTCTATGATTTATAGGCTAAATCCAGGTTGCATGAGCCAGTCTGTGCAACTTGGAAGTGTGCTGTTTCTACCTAAACCAAAGAAAGTATTCCATCTTAGACACCTAGGAGTATCAATCAAAGTTGTCCTTTCTGGCTCAGTGACTGAACCTTCACTGCCCTGTTGTCTCAATCCTGCAGATGCCTTTGGGAGCACCATACTTCCTGGATGCTTGGTGAACCAAGCTATTGGGGCATCCTCAAAGCATACAGCTTAGCTGGCTTGCAAGAAGGAAATATTGAGATACCTGGATCTTAATGGTATACGTCAGAGTATGCCTATAAGAAGCATAAAGCAATGCAAAATAATCCATATTTAAAAAGAACAAGGCTGGAAAGAGCCAGCATGGGTTTATGAAGAGCACATTGTGCCTGACCTAGCTGACTGCCCTCCCTGATCAGTTAGTTGACTCCATCAATGAATGGAGAGCAGCAAATGTTGTTAACCTTGACTTTAGCTGGTCTTTCAGCATGGTCTCATACCATTGGTCCTCGTAGCCAAGCTTGGGATGTATGGGTTGGATGAGTGGGCTGCTAGGTGGGTTAAAAACTGGATAGATTGTCATGCTCAAAGGGTGGTGCCAACAGTTGGAAGACAGGTGTTGGACAGTTACTACTAGCACTCATTGGGGATTGATTCATCAAGTTCATAAATGGCATTGAGTTGTGAGAAGCAGCTGATAAACTGGAAAGCAGTGCTGCCATTCAAAGGGAACTTAATAATCTGAAGAAACAGGCTGATAAAAACCTCATGAAATTCAACAAGGCACATGTAAACTCATGCCCATGGGATGAGCAAACTCCATGCCATACTGCGGGCTGGAAAGGACTGCTAGAAAGGGGCTTTGCAGAAGTTGCGAGGGTCCTAGTGAACAATAAACTGAGTATGGGTCAACAATGTACCGTTGCAGTAATGAAGGCTAACCGCATACTGAGCTGAACTGGCAAAGCGTAGGAAGCAGGTTGAATAAAATTATTACTTTCTTCTATTCAGCATTCGTAAGCCCTCAGATGGACTACTGTGCAGATTTTCAGGCCCCCCAGTACAAAAACAAGTCATTAAGAACCTGGAAAATAGCCAGCAGAAGCTATGATGGCTGGGTAGCTGGAGCTGATGGCAGGATAACTTCTGTGCTAGAAGATGCTGACAGGGGGTTGTTGCGCAGTCTTGAGAAAGGTATTGGAAGGATCTTATTACTATGTCCAACTACCATATGAGAGGGTGTAGAGCCACTCTTGCCAGGAGATGTTGTTAGACAGGAACAGGGTGAAAGGTTACAGACTCAAACTACAGCAAGGAAATTTCCAATATACTAAGAAAAAAATTCACAATGTGGGTCATTCTCCACCATGACAAGTGCCACTGGGGAACGTCTGTTATGAGAGAAATGGAGAATTTGACTAGGAAAGGTTCTGAGCAGCATCAGACATCTTTGAATATTTCCTTGCTTTGAACAGGAGTTGGGACTGGATGACTTTCAGAAGCCTCTTCCAACCTGTATTTTCCGTGTTTTTTCATTGCAGCACCCTTAAATCACACTCCTGCTGTTATAGTCAGTGGCTGCCTAGATGGACCAAAATGTTGATATGTGAGATCACTAGCACAGTAGTTACATTACTTGGATAAATGCCCTTCCTCTGTTATAAATTTTCTGTGTCATCTGGTCCTCCATCCTTCATCCTTCACTATCTGTGAGGAAGGGTAATACTACTTCGTTACCTTGTAGACATGCAGTAAAGAAAAATGTGTAAAACATTATGAGACAGATACTGTAGTAGCATGCAGCGTATATGTCTGATCACTACCTTTCTTGCTAAGAGATGTTTATTCAGATTGTGTTTTCTACAGCTGTGCTGAGTTCTATTTTAGCCTTTCCTGCAAAGCTTCTGGCATCAAAGTCCTTATTTTCGCTTCTCAGAATGGAATCAAAAGCCTATTTTTGTTGTTGATGTTTTTTTCACTACAGATTAATTCTCTGATCCCCTTTCTAGACATTTAAAGATGGCATACGACATGAAAAACTAAAAGAAAAGTGGGAAAAGATTTAACCCCTTCCCCTCCTACCACCAGCAACCACAACCCCATAAAGCAGTAGTTTTAATCTGAAAAGGTTTGTGTTTTAAAATTGTTTTCTTAACTTATTATATTGCTAGCTCTTGCCTTAAATTGGTAACTTTAAAACAAAGCTTATAGTCTCCTAGTGATTCAACATTAGCAGTCTACTTGCAGGATTTTTTACACACTTCCACATTCTATATCAAACTATATCATTCTATATCATTCTATATCTTTACCTATCTTATCTAGACAGTCAACAGGATGAACAAGTTGTACTGTCACACACATTAAAATATTTTAACCTCAAAGCCCTTTAAGAGGAAAAAATGAATCTGAAATATACAAAAGTAATTTTTATTAACAATGTAGCTGACATTTGATTTCAAAAACAAAACCTAATCATCAGTATTAAGCATATAATATAAACAAATTATTTTGAAATATAACAAAAGTCTAACCTAAGCTGCTTATTAAAATAAATTATTTTGAAATATGACAAAAGTCTAACCTAGGCTGATTATTATGTGATTTTTCACCATAGTGTTTACCATGTTTTTTATAAAAGCACTCTGCAACATAAAACAGTAAGTCATCCATTTCAAGTGTAAGAAGAGTTTATTAGGCTGGCCATGGAACAGTGGTAAAAGCAAAGAGTGTAAAATTAGAATCTTCTAAGGTTATCTATCATAATCACTTTTTAACCTATTTATCAGCATTAAGGAATATTATTATTAATAAGAAAATAGTTCTCTAGCTTTTCTTTCACCTTTATTTTATGTAAATCTCTGCAGTCTGCAATCATCAGTAATCTGGGATTATACCAATGTTGGATTATCCAACAAGAAAACTGGGTATGGAAATTTTTTTTTTTATTCGATTCTTACATCTCATTACAATGACGTTATTAAGAAAAGTGGTTAGTATCACTGTGAGAATGGAAATTAAACTTGCCTTTTATTGAATAATAGCCTACGTTTAAGGATTGAAAATTTAGAGCCAGATTCTTTAAAATAGCAGGAACACTCTACACCTGAGTAAATTTTTAATGAGTTGATTCATTTTTAGATTGTTATACTCAAACATATCTGCTTTTACTGCAGCAATTAATCTTTAGGATGCCTTTATTCATTCTAATTATCTTGATGATGTATAAATGTATTCATCATAAAATCAACTTTATGAACATGCTGTCTAAAAGAAATGTTCCCTTTGCATTTCATCTCATCATTATCTTGCTTTTGATTTCAAAGATTGAAATGAATAAAAAACATTAGCTGAGAAACAACAAACCAGTATAATATGTCTTTTCAAAACCAAATTGATCTTTTCTGTGGTAACTAAAACATGCTGCTGGCAGTTTTCAGACTTCTCAAATAACATGAACAAAATTAGGAAAATTTACAGTAAGAAATGAAGATGCAATTCAGGTCCCTTCTCATCAGTGACAAGATTTTTTGGACACCAAGAACAAGTGTTTCTAATATTTGTGTTCAATATTTTTTCTCAATATATGTGCTGAGGTTTATACATATAACGTAATGTGTGAAGTTATTTTTGAAGTTAATCACAAAACTTGGTATCCCTGACAATCTGAATGTGCAAGTACATTGACTGTGGAGTAAAAATGCACCCATAATAATATTTTAATGTAACATTAATAGTTATAAATTACATTCTACACTGCATATCACCATGTTTTGTATTATTTTCTATCACCTTTATCTGTTTTAGTGTGCTGTTTGTGTCAAAGGAAATATTTAAAGTGACTGCCTGGTTTGTTACACAGCACTAGGTGCTGCCATTTTTCTGAACAGCACAAACCACTGTGTGGCCTTGGACATAGGAAACAAGGATGCAAATTAAATTGGCAGTTTCATTGCTAATTGGTAAATTGCTGTTCCCTCAGATCACCTCAACCACCTAGAAACTATTGCATGAAAATAAATCTATGAAAATAAACCTAGCTGTGTGATAATAATTGTGTTCATATGGTTTACTTCCAAAGATGTTGGAATTGTTAACTGGATGCCCTTAAGTGCTAATATTGGTGTGTGTGTGTGATACAACAGATTTCAGATTTAGCTCATCTTCTTCCTGACATTTAGCATCATGCTTTGCTGACCACAACCTTCTGCAAATGTCATATATTGTCAGCTCTCCTCTTGATTTGATGGCATGTAATTGAATAGGACGTGACTTGAAGTGGTAGTATTTTTGAAGTGAAGTTATTATAAATGTATTTAGTTATTTGTCAGTAACCAGGCTCTTAGAAAATAACTAGATGAAAAGTTTTCACATAATATGAATACCTTAAATCTGGCTTCTGGAGCAGCTGTCTCCCTTTGGCTCCTTTCTCCTTCTTTTCCTGAAGACATCATTATCCACAGCTCAGACTATGTGACGGTATCCCAGTTTAGAACCCCATAAAGCATCCTGTACCAGAGTTATGGTTACTTCCATGCCATAGCAAGAACTTGCTGTCCTGGCAATTGCTGTAGATATTCCTCAGCTACTTGCCTTCCTCTGGCTGTGTTTTCAAGACCACCTATGTCCCATTGAGGACACCTGGATAGCAATTGGCTTATAGATTTTGCATTTTTGCTCTGTTTTGAAGAGCTGTGGTCTTTCATGTGAAAAGGAGAGGCACAGAATCATAGAATCATAGAATTGTTCAATGCATGTTCTGTGACTGAGAATGACCCCGTAGACTATATTGCCTATTTTGGTTGTTTATCATCTCCCATAAAAGTGACATGCATACATGAGGTGGGACATAGCTATATATCATGCAGGACTGAAAGAAGAAATTAGATTTAAGGAAAAAAAAATCATCTAGGAAAATACAATTTTCCCAGCTATAATTCATCCCTAATTAATCGGTGCAAAAATCTCATTTTCTGTTAAGTATCATACTTTTTTTTTTCTTGCTGTTTTTTGTTATTGTGAATCGATTGTTCTTTTTTCCTGATTTTGTGAAAGGTTTATTTTCGCATTTTGTCGTGCATACAGCGCTCAAGGCAATACTACTGTGATGCACCAGAGCCAGGACATCAAACCCATAATAACTTAGGCAGAATATTGCCACCCAAGTTTTCAGTATTGTTCTTGATTTTTAGTTAATGATCTTATAAATATTCATAAAAAAAAAACCTCACATATTTTAAAATATGTTACAGGTATTTTTTTTCCTAAATGCTCAAAAATAGTGCTTCTTGAAGAGTTGTATCTGGATATTATATTACTCTGCAGTCTGAATCATTGACCAGAAAATCTGAATTAAATGGTAGGTTTGATTTATTTTTGAAGGTAACATCTCAAGCAGTAGTTATTTCAGCAAAATCAGATATTACCAAACCAGGGAAGAGCAATTTCCTTCTTCTCAGACACTCAAGTAGCAGTGAATAAGAAAGCAAGTACTTCTGAACTCTTTGAAACAGTTCTGCACTTTCATCTTCCTGATCTTGAGTTCTGCAAATCTTTAAAGTTTGGAGGTTGCATACAAGTCTGGAATATGATCTGACTATCTATCCTTTAGATAGGCAGAAAAGCTAACACAATGGATGTTAGAAATCAACTATAAATCTTCCAAACAGAAGTCTTCATCTTTATAAAAAGAAATGAAATGAAAAGAAAACTTAATATAAATATTCTTCTGCCTCTATCAGTATTTAAAACTACTCTGGGTAAAATATGCAGGACGTTGCCTGTGTTTCATGTATGTTGAGAGAATGATATAAAGTATTAAACAGTACATTTAAATCTGACAATAGACAATTGCTATTGTATTAGAAATACTACTTTGTCATGGTAAACTTACTTTTAAAGATGTTAGATAATTGCATTTAATAGCATGCTAGTTAAATGTAGACCACAGAAAATTAATTTTAATAGGAATGGGTAACAGATTTATGTACTCAACCATTTATCACTGTGCATTTAAAACAAAAACAAAAACAAACAAACAAAAAAAAAACTGATCATAAAGTTAACGGTCATTAATCTGCAACATCATATGCTGCATTGTTAAAGTAGTCTCCAGTGGAGAAAAATACATCTGAAAGTATCACATTATATGTCTGAATGCACACGATAATAAAAACATTGAAGACATGGTTAGTGCTGAACCAACCACACTGCATTTAAGATTTGCACTTTTCACATCACCCTTTTTTTTTTTTCTTTAAAGAGAATAAAAAGTAACTAGTGCAAAACCAGTCATTTAAATACATTTTTTATTCCTCCAACTAACAGCAGTAAAACACATTTGGAAAAAAAAAAAAAAAAAAGAGGATTAATGTCTTCAAATTACATTGGTATCTTCCCTGTGCACATACTTCCCCTTCCCAGAATGTTTTAAAGATGGTAAGGAACAAAACTTTAAATAAAAACTACTTTCAGAAAAATCTAAGCCACCATAGTGATCAACCATCTTGATAGAGAGTCAATCTTCTAGATAGACTCTTTTTCTCATTTTCTCTGCTTTTTTCTTTGTTTCTTTGTTTTAATGGATCTGTCATGATTAATCTCCCTTTGAGATTGCTTGCTATAGTAATCATATTGTCCATAAGACTCTACGGTAATTTACAGAGTACTAAGTACTCAACGTTTCAGATTTCTCATAAAACAAATCTCCAATCATTTTTGCTGGCAAACGCTTTTGTGTTTCATAAAATTACCAAAGCCATCCTATTTTCCACATATCTAGACAAAAGAAAACAAACAAATGAACAAACAAACAAAACCAAATGATTAATAGAAACACAAAAAGATGCAATGAAAAAAGGATCTCCCTGCCCACACTGTTGTCACCAGGGAAGCTTTTCTTGACAAGTGGGGATTTTCCTCCTACATCACTGTAGCTATGTCTAAAGGCCAGAAGAATTCCTTAATCATTCTGAACTAGTATTTGTTATGTGCTTTTAAAAAATAACTTTTTTTTTAAAGTACAACCCACAGAAAAGAATAGACAAATCTCAATATTGCATTGTTCAAATGTTAATGTTTTGACTTTTTAGCACGTTTTTATGTCAACTTTTAAATAAAAAGTGATAGGATAAGCAATAATAAGCAATTGCTTACACTAATGGTTATTGTAGTTTTTGTCATTGAACCAAATATTTTAAGCAGGATAAGCAGAAGAAATTATATTTAAGATGTTAATCTTATTTGAGAAAACATAAAGAATATAAAAAATAGTAGCTTGGCAAACTTTATCTCATATACATATTTAAAATGTGCTGAACTGATTTTTCATAAGAAAATTATGTGTTCAGTTGTTAGAATCTGCACAGGTGTATGTTATTATTTTGCTTTCCTGTGGTGCTAATAAAGATAGAATGGCTACAATTTAAGATACACCATAATAAGTTTTTGATAACTCCTGTTGATTTCCAGAATAAGACAAAGAAATGTAGCTTTTTTTTTTTTTTGAATCAAAATTAAAAAGAAAAAAAAATCCAATTGTTTCATTAAATTAGGAACTTACACTGTCTAGGACTTGAAGTAATGATATATTTTTTTTTTCTGCCACTTAAAAATCAATAATAACAGACGTACTATAAGGCCTGAAGAAAGAAACCTTGTCTTTATTATTTTTTTCCCCAAAATTTTTAGCCACAGGAATGGGTGAACAAAGACAAAAAAATGTTAAGAACTTCTATGAGGCTTTCCCGGGTAAAATATGGCTTTCTCTTTAGTTTAATGCAACCCAAATAGCAAAAACTAAACAACGTACAAACAGTTGTAAGGAAAAAAGATATATATATATATATATCATTCTCAGGATACCTTTTCTGGCTGTTTTGTCTTTAGTAGTGTCCAAATCCTACTGGAAGAGAATGCCCTGACAGTTCAGATGGTCATTTTTTTAAGAATAAAAGAAGCTTATACACCCAGTGTGCATCTCAAGCTCAATACTTAGATTGACTCTACTCTTCATAATGAATCAAAATAGTGTACATAATATATAAAGGCAACACCCTTTAGTTAAATATATATGCATCCTCAGAAACATATTCTGAAACACAACCTCTGACTACAACACCTAGACACAATGTATCCTCCAGTCCTACATTACACTGTTTGAATGTCCTATAATCTTCCTGGTAGTGCCATCTGCTGCTTCATGGACTTGATAATCCATTATATTGCAACCACTTTCTACATAATGAATTACCATAGTATATGCATTCCAATGCCATCCTTTTCCCTACTACTTATAGTACTAGATAACAGTGTGCTTGTTGTAAAGCCATGCATTAGAAGGATGGAATTGTCTGTTCCAGGATGGCTATCACAGAATCAGAGAACAGCTTGGGTTAGAAGGTACCTTAAAGACCACCCAGTTCCAACCCCCTGCCATGGGCAGAGTTGCCACCTACTAGGTCAGGTTGCCCAGGACCTTGTCCAACCTGGTCTTGAACAGCTCCAGGGATGGGGCATCCACAGCCTCTCTGGAGTGAAGAATTTCCTCCTAACCTCTAATCCAGATCTCCCCTCTTTTAGTTTAAAGCCATTCCCCCTCATCCCGACATTATCTGATAAAGCAATGAGTAGTTATCCATCTTTTTTATTTTAAGTACTTTAAGTACTGAAAGTTGCAATGAGGTCTCCCCAGAGACTTCTCTACTGTAGGCCGAACAGCCCCAGCTCTCTCGGCCTTCCCATGTAGGAGAGGTGGTCCAGCCCCCTGATCATCTTTGTGGCCCTCCTCTGAAGCCGCTCTAACAGCTCCACATCCTTCATGTGCTGGGAGCTCCAGAGCAGTACTCCACGTGGGGCCCCACAAGGGCAGAGTAGAGGGGGACAATCACCAGTGACTGTGATGGATCACAGAAGCAACAGAAAATGAGGACTTTCAGGCTCTGTCTGAGGTTATGTCATTAGTAAGCATGTCTCTCCTGCCAGTAAGTATTTTACCCTATGATGAGGACATTGCACACAATGACACAGATGCCCAGTTGCCCAGTTTGTCTCCCTGCTCAGTCTCCCTTCTGGTGCTTCCATGCTCAGAGGACTGGGAAATCTGCAGCAGCGGATGTGGAGCAGACTTTACTCTCTTCTTCTCTTACTGGCATAGATGAAGTTTATTACTGCTTTTACTACGTCTCTTCTCTGCTACCCCAACATTTTTTATTTATTTATTTATTTTCCCCCCAACTATTCAACTCTTCAGCATAGTTCAGGCTTTCTATGCTGCATTCTCTTATCAATAGGCAATAAATTATATTTATCTCCATATGCTGTCTGTTTTGCCCATGATGATAATTGTTGAGTGATCTCCCTGTACTTATCTCAACCTATGAGCTTTTTCCATTGTATTTTTCCCCTTCTTCCTTTTCAGGAGGGGGAGTGAGAGAGCTGTATGGTTGTGCTGGTGTTACCTACTGGTGCTGGAGCTACTCAGAAGTGCTAAACCACCACATTGTTTTTGAAATAAAATGTTCAGTTGCAAAGAGAACAGATTTCAGAAGATATGTCACAATTTTGTTCTACGTTTTTCCTTAACAGAATTTTTATTTTGCATCCCATCTGCAGAATATCAGAGAAATCCCTGATTATAAACATATATTTAATTATAGTTAAAGTAAAAATTAATAAACATGAGAGATTAGTATAAATAAACTCAATACTCCTGTATAAGCAGTACTTAAGAAGTATATGATTTCTTGGGATTTTCAAAAACTATGTTAATGTTGAAGAGAATTAATAACATTAAAAAAGTCAATGAAGACAACAGCTGTTGAAATATAGTCACCTTTTTGCTGTGAACTAGGATGGGATCTTCATCTCAGTCCATATAATCTATTAACAGCCAGAGGGCCTTAAGCAGCCATCAAAGTCAGAGGACTTAAAGGTGAAGTTCCCCAAATTTATACCCGTCATCCTTAACCAGCACTCAGTCACGCAAGATTAATTGCAAAATGTCATATTCAGAAGATACCTATCTGTTTTAATTCATGATCCACAATTCAAATTCACAAGGTATTTCAATCTTTTCCCCATAATTCCATTAAATGTGAAAATTTTCACTTGATGCTAAATGCTTTTCTACCTAAGTGTTACTTCTTCGGTCTCTCAAGTTTGCTCTAGTTTAACCTATGTAAATTCAGAATAGTGTCACTGACTTCAGCAAGAGATCATCATGACCTCATGACTTCAGCATCTCCCCTGTGTATGCCTCTAATGTGTTGTTAATCTCTGCATGATTGTGTGTTTCCTGCTTGTGTAAATCATTTAAGCATGCAGTGCATTCTGACTTTATTTTACTGACATTTATTAAAGTATTCAAATATGCTGTTTCACAAAACCCTACCTACCTCAAGGTGATATTCCAAGTTTGTGCATGTAATTCTTTTACCCTCAGGGAAAAGAACGTGGCTGAAAGCATTTGAGCTGGAACTGTGAGTGGTATGTTTTTCAGGCATTCATCTAATCCGAGCAAGCAGCAGTGGGTTCCAGAAACTCTCTTTGTTTGGTCAGGCACTTTGGAAAGACTGAAGGGCATTGTTTTCCTTTCACTCGCTGCCAACCTGCCTTCTTTCTTATATAAGTAAATGTTCTTTAAAATGAGTACATAAAAAGTAATTTACAAGAACTGGTTTCAAAAATAAAAATAATTAAAAAAAAAACTACCAAAAAAACACCAAAAACAAAAAACAATGCTGTTTTGGAAATTGAGCAGTGTAAGTAAAGATCACATAATATTTATCAGCAATCCCTGCAGGTCTACAAATGCAACATTCTTATTTTTAACACAGAAGCATTCACGCATGAATGCAGTCTTCAAACCATCTCTGACTCTACTGCACAGAAAGCACTAGACTTGCACTCAAGAACTGAATTATGCTTGTGATACTTCACTAATTTGTAATGTTTAATCAAGGTTTTGTGTGAGACTTTGCCTGTGTGCCTAATGCTGTGGTTTAACCCGGCAGACAGCTAAACAGCACACAGCTATTCGCTCACTCTTCCCCTCAGTGGGATGGGGGAGAAAACTGAAAACAAAAGTACAAGAACTTGTGGGTTGAGATAAGGACAGTTTAATAAGAAAAAAATAAAGGGCATAAACTACAATAACGACAAATAACAAAACGATTAAACAAATAAATGGTGCACAATGCAGTTGCTCACCACCAGCATACCAATGTCCAGCCAGACCCCAAGCAGTGGCATCCCCCCAGCCAACTCCTCCAGTTTTATTGCTTAACATGACACCGTATGGTATGGGGCATCCCTTAGGCCAGTTTGGGTCAGCTGTCCTGGTCTTGTACCCCCTTCCCATCTTCTTGCACACCCCCAGCTGCAGGGCAGCATAAGAAGCAGGAAAAGTCTTTGGCTCAGCATAACACTGCTCTGCAACAACTAAAACATCAGTGTGTTATCACCACTGTTTTCATCTTAAATCCAAAACACAGCACCTTACCACTCCTAGGAAGAAAATTAACTCTATCCTAGCCAAAATTAGGACAGCAAAATAGTACAAATTTTCTTGTTGGTCTTTTAACGTAAAATGTAGGATAAAAGTATTATGCTATATGTATCTCTTTCAATTATATCAACTATAAAAAATTGTTTATATCTGATCCTGCTATTGTTTAAAAAGTAGAAAATAGCAGGAAGAAGTTTTGAATAAAACTCTCATGGAAGGTCATTGGTCATTCTTATTCTCAAAAAGATCACCTATTCAGACCAATTCATTCTCTGTCTTTGAAAGCTGTCCGAATGTCTCAAACAGCACTGGAAGCTTTCACAATAGATTTGGGAAATCCCTCTTTTGCTAGTAGAAATATTTTATTCCAAGAATCATTCAAGTTGAGCTGTCGCCACAAAATTTAACAGTTTCTGTTCTAATACTGGTCGGTTATAAGAATTATATTTATTAATTTATTGCAAAATAGCCAGCCTTCATAAAGGATCAGAAGTGTTACTTGCTACTCATCATACGTGTCCAATCAATGAACAAATCTTTTCAATATTTTTTAATGTACTGAATTATTGCTTCTTTGGAGACTGAGATGAGGACTCAATTCACTTCACAGTAAAGTTAGCGTTAAAGGAATGCACAAGGATGCTGTCATCTAACACGGTCTCTCCTCTTTAAATTTCAAAGATAAAACTAACCATTCAAGATGTTTTCTTTTAAAAAGAAAATCTCCTGTGAGGAAACATAAATTATATCATATCTTACAGACTAAAAAAAAAGTACGTTCAAATCTTATGCAATAAGAATTTTTCTAATCTCTAGGTTTGTATTTACACTGATAGACAAGGTGATGAATCCCATTACCTTAGACCATTGAAAAGAAAGTTGTCTACAGCCTCCAAAACAGCATCAGGATAACAGAGCATGGCAGATGATAGGGTGAAGACAACATCCAGAGGCATCTGCTAGCTGGAGTGGGAACATTCTCCATGCCAGCTCTGGTGCACGCAGCCTGAGAGCTGCCTACCAACTGCCTGTTCTTGTGTAGGGATCTGTGCTGGAGCCCAGCAAACATGACCTACAAGCAACCAAACTCAGAGGAACAGAGGAGGTACTGCAGGTTGCTTCTCCAGCAAATGCAGGGGCCTGGAAGTACAGTCCCTCCACACACATCCTGCATCACTTCTGATTTCTCCGTGGTGGTATCATCAACGTGGTGGAGCAGCAGTCATTATCAACAGAAGAGGGGCTTAGCAAGTGAAGTTGGAGGAAGAAAGCTATGTTGTTTCACACTGGAATATTTTAAAATGAAAGCATGAGACTCAAAAAGGTAAATTCTGAGGTGTCCAGAAGGAAGAGAATTTACATTGTGTTGTGAATTTAGAAAATAGGTTTTGAAAAATTGTCAGCTATATTACAAGACAGCATTGAAATCAAACAAAACAAAACAAAACAAAACAAAAACTAAAGAACTGAGATTTTCACATCATGTGTTCCATAAGTATTCTTTGTTTTCTAGAAGAAAAAAAATGTTGTTATTCCATTTTTATACATACGAAATTTGGACACATGGATATTAGTCATTTTGCTAAAAGCCAACGTTTGAGTTAGAAAAGGCAACAGAATTCCTAAATGTCCCTGCTTGTACCTTACATACAGGTTTATCTTTAGTCCTTACAGTCCAAAAGCCTGTTGTATGTTACCATACCAAGTCCCAAATACAGCATCCTTGACAACAAGCTGGAAAATATGGAAACAAATTTATTCCTAACTAAACCAAGAATGAGTTTGGTCTCTGGCATTTGGAAGAAAATAAATAAATAAATAAATAGAACTTGCATGTACTTCCATTTATTTGAAAGTTAAAATACAAGAAGCTCAAGCTGTTCCTATTCAAGCTTCTGCTTTGTGTTCTAAAATACCCATTTTAGTGACATTTCAAACCATAAAACATATTTGTGTGGGAAATAGATGACTAATACTGTCTCTACAAATGACTGTTAAATTTTCTGTTGAACTTCAAAATCTAATTGCCATTGAATGCACTTTAAAAATCTCTGGCTGAAAGTAGTCCTAATATGGAAGTTTCTCTCCTAAACTAACTTAACTTACACGATCAAGTAGAATAGCACTAATTTCAAGTTTCTGAGGAAACACAGCTGAAAGACAAAAGACAACACAACAACAAAGGCAATACAGTTGTAGCTACTAGTTTATATTTAAAAATACATAATCTTATACACTGTATAGTGTAAAATAATGTGCTTTATTGTCTGCTGTGCAACACTTATTTTGTAATCTAACTTATATGAAAAGTTGAAAGTAGTGCTGTGTCACCTAAATGACCCAACAATGTAAACATAGCATAAACGCTATCTTAACTTGACAGGCAGAGCTACCTGAGAACATAGCCACCGGAGGCTGTGTGGTAAAGCTGAAGTGTGTGACATTTAGGTCACATCTTTTTTGAATCCCCTCACATCACCATGCTAGCCCACAGTATATAGATACCAATTTATACTGCTAGAGTGACATACCAATGTATTGGGTTTATGTGGCAAGGTTTTGGTAGTGGGGGGCTACAGAGGTGGATTCTGTGAGAAGAATCCAGAAGCTGCCTCTTGTCAGATGAGAGTCAGTTTCAGCCAACTCCAAAGGGGACCCGCTGCTGGCCAGAGCCAAGCCATGAGCAGTGGTGTTTCTGCCTCAGTGACAGCATATTTAAGAAAAGGAATATAAACTTTTTTTTTTTTTTTTTTTTTTTTTTTCTCCCCTAAACTCTTAACTTCCAAGATTAAGTAGAATAGCACAGCCGGGAGAGAGTAGTGAGAAGCATCCCTGCAGCCTCCCAGGTGAGTGCAGCAGGAGGGCAGGAGGTGCTCCAGGCAGGCAGCAGCAGTTCCCCTGCGGCCTGTGCAGGGAGAGGCCCCTGGTGGAGCAGGCTGTCCCCCTGCAGCCCACGGGTCCCACACGGAGCAGATCTCCACGCTGCAGCCCGTGGAGGAGCCCCCGGTGGAGCAGGTGGATGTGGCCTGGAGGAGGCTGCGGCCCATGGAGAGCCCCCGCAGGAGCAGGCCCCGGGCCGGAGCTGCAGCCCGTGGAGAGGAGCCCACGCAGGAGCAGGGGGTCTGGGGGGAGCTGCCGCCCACCCGTGGGGGACCCGTGCTGGAGCAGTTTGCTCCTGGGGGATGGATGGACCCCGTGGTACGGAGCCGTGTGGGAGCAGGTCTTGAGGAGCTGCTGCCCGTGGGCAGCCCCCTCAGAATCAGTTTAAGAAAGATGGCATCCCGTGGGAGGGACAGGGGCAGAGAGTGACTGTGAAGGAGTGGTGGAGACAAAGCATCAGGGGCTGACAGCTGCCCCCATTCCCCGTTCCCATGCACCACTTGGCAGGAGGAGGTAAGAAGAGTGTGGATGAGGGAAAGGTATTTGTTCTTGTTGTTGTTGTTTTCTTTGTTTTTAGTTTCTCACTGCTTTAGCTTGTTAGTAATAGGTTAAAAATGACATAAATCTCCCTGTGCTGAGTCTGTTTTGCCTGTGATGATAATTGTCGAGTGATCTCCCTGTCCCTATCTCAGTCCTTGAGCCCTTTGCATCGTATTTTTCTCCCCCTTTCCCTTTGAGGAGGGTAAGTAAGAGCTGTTGTGGTGGAGCTCGGCTGCCGAGTTGAGTAAAACCACCACAACCTCTCTCGCCGTCCTCCACCCTGCTGCCCTCTGCTCAGCTTAGGTAACTGCCTAGTCACCGTCCTGATTTTTGCAGATCCTTTCCATGGGCACCTATCTGCACTGCGTAGAAGGGGAGAAGGGCTGGATGCTGTTATTGAACATCCACTAGAAATTTCTGCTTTTGAAGAACTGAGACCCTTCCTGGACTCATACACAGGTGGATAAATTAGCCATTAAGTTTGCCATTATTTTTATAATGAGTTATAGATTTGACTAGATCACTGAGTGAGCAGCAACTGTTCTCCACGGGCAACTAACAGTTGTAATGTCCATAACAGCAGTGCTCATTAACACAACTCAGCGTGACAACTGAATATTGATTTTTCCTTTGAAAATATACTTAGGAGTCTTGGTTGATCTCAGAATTTCCTGGGAAATAGAGAGAGTTCCTGTAAAATCTTTACTTACTTCTGACATTTCCATTGCTTTCCCCCAAATTATATTCCTCCAATCTACTTAATACAGTGATCCAATTGTGTAGGGGACAGGTGGGCCACAGCAATTCCCACAGGTAAAATCTGGAATTAAATTCATATGCCTAACAATACAGTGCCATCGTATTGTTATTTTAAGACTGTCTGACCTTGACTAAGTTATTAAGTAGGTCCATGATCTGTATGTTTTAAGGACCACACTGACCAGCAGCAGGAACAGTACCAAATAAGGAAGGGAAGAACCGAAGGTGAAAGATCTTTACAACATCACTGAGAAAAGCCTCTGTAAAGTAAGTATAGATTAGAGTGACTGGCACCTTGGTGCTCTCCAAATCTCTGTCTAAAAGTGAATGAAAATTATCTTTGTCCTCTTACATATCGAAAAAAAAATGATTTGCCATAAACTTCTTGGGGAAAAACACCTCTTCTGCTGCTTTATTTCCTGCTTTTTTTCTACTGAAATCAATACAAATACAGTGGCAGCTTCCACGTGACAGACACTATCATTCACAGCTTTCAGGGCATCAGGGTAAAACTGCACTTGTAGGATTCATTTTGGGCCATTTCTTAATATCTAAATGAGGTATAAGTACATCTGATTGAATAATAAATGCTCCTCTGTGCTTCAGTTCCATTATGACTTCTCAATAGGTCCACTATGACTCATTATAAAAAGCAGCACTCAACCAAAGAAAACTACATGAAACAGATGAGGCTTAATGTTTTCTATAAACCTCATATTACTCTGGTTAAATTAGAGCAGTGTCTGTGTCCCTCCGAAGAGGTACCCAGGTCCATGCTTTCAAAGGTGTTAAATTTCTGCACTCCCTCTCATTCCAGCTTTAGTGGGGTTGGACTTTAGGTACCATTGACTAAATTAAATAAGCATTTGTATTAATTAGAAAACGTGCATAGAAGGTGAGTGGGACATAGTTAAAATGCCAATGAACTACATGTGACTTAAATTTGCATTCATAACTTTGAATGAGGACATATGCTAACTAGGAATATATTTTTCACTGGGAAACAAGAGTTGTAACCAAAGGAAAAAAATAAAGAGGCAAGCAAATTTTGTAATGCTTGTGGTGTTTATGTGGATAAATAGATGGACAACTACAGATAGAAAATAAAATAATTACTATGTTGTGCAAACCTCTGGACTGCAAATCCACTATTCCAGGGCAGGTTGTGTCAGAATCAGGACAATGAATAGTAAATGAGGGTGTACTGGAAGAAAAACAAACAAACAAACAAACAAACAAACAGGATCAGAGGGATTATAAGGAATTTCTCATAAGGAATATAAATATAGGGGCACTGTTTACCAAAAATGAAAAGCTTTTTTGACTGCTATGTCACATTACTTCACAGTGATATGAAATTTGCGTTCTATACTCAATATTTCAACATTTCAAATGCTCACCAAAGTACCTAAGTATTCATGCTTGCTTGTTGATCTCTTCCTCTGCTGAGAACAAATTATGGAATACATACAGAAAATAATAATTTAACTGAACAACTTCTGAATTACAAAATATGTTAAATTATTATATTTGACCTTTTTTTTTTTCAGGTGCAATAATATACCGTAGTAGGAAATTTTGTGAAAACGTCAAACATTTGGTAGGGAAGAGGAGGAATAGCAGGATCTGTACAATAAGTTTCAATTTTTGCACGAGCAATAAGTTCATTTCTGTCATTATTTAAAACTAAATAATAGAATACAGACTAGCTTCCAAAAATATTTTGCTTTTTGATGGACAAAATATACACCTACTGATAACCTGTGTTTTATGAGGAAGGTAGATTGTTTTGAAAGTGTAGGTGTTTGTCTCACTGTAATAGAGTAAAGGAAAATGTTAAATAGGACAGACTCTTTCACCCCTCTTAGGTCTTTCCAGGAGTCTATTTGTGTAGTTGCAGATTTTAGGACACTCCCTAACGTGTCTGAATCTATTTTGATCTAGGGAATTGCCTTCTCCACTTTTAAAAATGATACGCTTAATATACATAGGAAATAAACACAATGCAGGCACCAACAAGGCTTTTTCCCAAAACAAGTCTCCATTTAAAACTTTATTTTTTATGTTTGGAACATCACAGGAAACATAGAAACTTGTAGGCACAAATGACTTCATATCCAGTTTTTGAATAAAATATTTGCTAATGAAATCGCAGTGACACATTTTTGTGATATCTATATAACTTAATACATATGATATACATACAAAAGTCATGCGTTGTAAAGTCATTTTCTCTATATGTTTGAGTGCTAAAGTTCACTGTAGATTTTACATGTTTTAAATATGTAATATCTCTTCCATACACTTTAAAGAGTTTATTAGACTAATATCACATCCCCAAAGAAAACACAAAATGTAATAAAGCTGTGTATTTTCTTTATATTTTTTCCTGTATTAAAAAAAAAAAAAAAGGATAAGTAATAGCAAAACAAATGTTTTAAAACAGCTGACATATATGTAAGATATGCATAAACTAGTAGTATAAACCAGAATGACAATGCAAGGGTATAAAATATGTTCTCTTTTGAATCTGTGGTCCATGAGTAATATTGCTTCTGTACCGGCCTTGCTTTGATACATGCAAGTCCATGAAATAATTCATGGCTCATTATGTAACAGGAGAGGAATGAACTGGGAATTAAAGGAAATGGATCTTAAGACTAACATTTGGCAGCTACTTGTTTAATTTCCAGCTTTGACACACAATTACTCTTTTCTTTCTATGAGGCACATTCAGCAAAAGCCAGGGGCCAAATTTCAGCCCATAATGTCCTTGCCATCATAACCTTTTTGGTCTAATTCAGATCCCCTACTCTCTACTACCACAAGATTCTTCATCATGCAAATAATTTCTTCAGCTGAAATAATAACTCTAAAAGGATAATTTCTTTATATGGCCTTTTTTTGTTTTGGCTTCTATTGTAATTCCATGCTGGTCTCCTAGAAGTGTACTACGCATAATGACCTTTTGGCACAAGCCTGTTTGCATCAGTGGTACATCCCTGTCCTGCTGACCTCAGTATATGACTCATTGCTCCCCAAGTGTAGTCCTTCTTTGGATTTTGCAGTTCTGTTAGTGGAATCCAGTGCTGTAAAGATAAGTATCTTGAACCATTTGCTTACAAACAGAGTAAATGTATAAAAATGTAGAAAAGTCATACTGAACATAGTGCTTTTGAATGTTTTGCATCCCTGATCTGGAAATAGTTTGACCTATTAACACACTGAGAAGGAAAATATGCACTTAGCTGTGTAAGCTATACCAGGCTTCTTTATATGTTTTAGGAAGTATGTAAGAGTCTGAAGAGTCAGTCTGACCAAAGGCAGACAGAGCACTGGATGGGGACTGGGGAGATCTGTTTTTCTACTTTGGTCTGTCACTAACCTAATGGGACCCTTGTGCAGTTGCTTCCTCTCTTTGTGCCTCAGTTTCACCACCTGCAAAGTTAAGGTAATGATGCTATCCTTTGTGTAAAGTGCTTTGAGACTTATGGAGAAAAAGCAATGCTTAAGAGTCAGGAAATTATGGCTAAGGAAGAGTCTTAGCCTTTTTTCCTGCTCTCTCCAATTTTCTAACATCATAAACACCAAAACTTTATCTTCTTTAAAATCAGTAGGAGTTTTACACTTGATATTAATGCTGCCAGGACTTCTTCTGAGTTAACGACATAAATTGTGCTCCTTTCTAGATAGTGCTAACAGCAGTTTTTGCTCAAAGACATGTATACTATCACACTACCTATGAAATATCTGCACTTTTGTTTGGAAAGGTAGAAGGTAAACAAGCAATAGCTTTAAGAGCAACAAGGTAACAATTCTTAATGTCAATACTGCATTTGAACAGCTATTAGAAGACATTTATAATGCAACAGCATGCATACTACTAATAATAATACTTGACGGCATTTTCTCATAGTATGGTTTTGATGTAAATGTTTCCCTAAAATATGATGTTGGTTTTATTATTTCAAAGCAGTTCCTAATGTGCAAATTGTAGCTTATACAATTTTGATGTGTCTTAAAAAAAAAAAAAAAGACATGTGCTTCTTTTATCTTTGATGATCTTTGTTATGAGTAGGATACATACTTTACTCATTCATATATTTTTTAAAAAAAGTTTTAAGAGAAATCCAGAAAAGCTCACATTTTTTAGCATTTATCCCCTTTAGAAGATTTTGAGAACAGTTTCCCCTGACAGAGTGGTTTGAACCATTTTTTTTATTATTATTTCTATTCTGAGCCTTGTATTGCTCTGTAACACAGTACTGATTGTAACTCTTAATATGCCAAATCCTGTAGTACTTACCCAACAAGTCTTCTGGTAGAGACTCTTGTGGGTCCTAACACCAGATGTAGGATTTGGCTCTATAAATAGTCACAGCAGTTCAAATTGTGTGTTTAAACAGTGAATATAAAACCCTTTAGACAATATAAAGGCAATAAACCTAACAATGTATGAATGCAAAACCATTCTAACTGGAATATAGTGATGGAAAGAAGTTTTACTCAACTAATGTGGTAATCTGGACGAAACCTTTCTGTACTACACTGACCCCTCTCCAACAGCATCAACAAGCTCAACAAACTTCCAGTCCTTTCACAGATCACACTATCTGTTCATTTATTCATCAGCAGTTCTTAAACTGAGTCTTTTCCATAGAGGCTTTTGTACAGAACTCCCCAGCCAGTCCTCCCTGGGAAGTATTCTGTTTGTATATACACACTGTTTTTATGATCTGACAGTCTCCAATGGCAAACCTCTGCTCTTCTGAAATGTCTTGGGGCCAAAAGTACGTCATTCCTGGAGTGATAGGTGCAGAATAGATGATCTCCATCTCCGGCTTTTCCTCATCTTCCAGTTCAAACACTGTGTCAGACAAGAAAGACATCTCATGCTGGGGGCGGTGGAGGAAATCCCCATTCCTTCTAACTGTGCAATCCCTAAACATCCCTTTAGTGAGAAATAGTTTATTTGGCAGATCTGAGATTACTTTACGCACATTGCCCCATCAGTCAGTACCAAAAATTGCACAGAACCGTTTGTCCACAGCACTCTTAAAGAGTACGATAACTTCATCCAACATGCAGTTATATGTCCTAGGCTTCTTTGTTGACGTTGTTTTTTCTTCTAGCATTATACATTGCCTTCCAGTGCAGTTACATGCAAATACAAATGTTATGATGCTGACTTCCAAAATCTTCCACAGTATGCTAAAGATGAAATTTCTTTTCCTGTGTAAATTATTAAATTAGGTATCCTGGCCTATCTTTTTTTTGAGTTCCCGGTCTTTTTTCACTGATATCTAGAACACACAATTTTTGAAAAATTTTCATAGTAACCACAGTAACTCATTTTTTTTCAAATTACAAATATTTCTTTCAAAACAGATACCAATCAATAGGGTCTTGTATGGTTGTTTGCTGTCTATAGGTAATATCAGGCAGGTGAGACAGCATGACTGACTTCTGTTAGTGCAGTATCACATGACCACACACTTGCCTTTCAGCTTCTCTTTCCTTTTCTGTTGCTTGCTTTTTTTGCCATCAATTTGTAAACTCACAGTCCTGCGTTTCTCCAGGTTTAACAGCTCTTGGAATAACTCCTTCACATTGTGGTTCAGCTTGGCAGAGGTCTCCATGAAGGCACACTTCCACTTCTTGGCCATGGCTTCTCCTTCACTGCTGTCCACTTCTCGATTTTGATTCTCATCATTTTTGTTCCCCACCAGCATTATAGGAATGCTTTCTATGTCTCCCTTAATCTGACATATTTGTTCATAGATTGGTTTGAGTTCCTCCAAGGACTGTCGGCTGGTGATAGAGTAAACCAAAATGAAAGCATGTCCTTTAGAAATAGAAAGACGTTGCATGGCTGGAAATTGATGGCTTCCGGTAGTGTCAGTTATCTGCAAAGTGCATATACTTTTATCACAGCTGATCACCTGCCGATAGGTGTCTTCTATGGTAGGGATGTAGCTCTCTCTGAAAGTACCTTTCACAAATCTCAGGACCAGAGAACTTTTGCCAACTCCTCCAGCCCCAAACACAACAACCCTGTAATCATTGCTTTGCTCTGGCATGTTTCTTGGTGTCTTTGTTGCTCAGCTAGAGAGAAAAATCTAGGAAAGAAAATAAGAAAAACAGCAACAACAATGACATTAATGCGGGTAAATTCAGGGATTGTACTTATCTTTTCTCAGAAGAGAAATGAATGTGGTGGAAGTGATGACATAATCTGCAATAGTTAAGAAGACTTGTAGTGGGTTATAGAATTATTTATTTCAGTAGTAGCTTTAGGACTTGCAGTCCAGTCTGGAATGGTAACAAAAGACCATCTTCATTACTTCATGACTTATTTGAAATGAACATTGTGATTCTAAGTATTATTCTTACTGGACTAACATCACTAGAATAAAAAGCTACATACAGGAACTGGTATTTTGGCAAGGCCAAGGCCTGAAAAATTATAAGAACTGAACTACTCCTTTGTCACTAAATAAAGTGTCTTCAAGTCATCATTGAAACAGTGGTAGACACATGTACAACAGTCAATTACTCTAAATATCTTATCTCTTCATAGTTAGGGAATTTATCTCCAGTGCCACTAGACAACATGCATTCATAGCATGTTAAAAGTATTTGTAGATTATTCAGCAATAGCACTTTGTTTCTAACTCTTTGGGAGTATGTAGCCCAGTTTTATACATTTTTCCATTTTCATTTCAGGACAAAGAGTACAACATGATAAACCTAGATAGTTCATGTTCAGTTTGACTTTTCATTCTAATGTTTATTTCACAGCAGATGATACTCAATTGGAGATACGCTATACTTACTGGAAAGGTTGTGAAGGCATCTTCACAACATTTTTAAGTGGTGCATATTGCCAGGCTTGGCAAATTCATATGTCAGCTGTCACTGTGATCTCTGAAGTTAGTGACATTTGACAAAAACTATCTGTAAACATTGTGACAACAAATATTGTCATTATTATTAAATAATAAAAATGGTAAAGCTCTCAGAAGCTCTCACAGGATTGAAAGCTATGGTTGTTTTAGAATTCATTGAAATAAAAGTGAAGACGAATTTGTCCTCCTATCGGTAGCAGCTCATTAGGTACACAGCATGTACAAGTCTCATTTTTGTTTAGTGAGATGTAAGTAAATGAACACTAAACAACTGAACCCTAGGAGGTGAATAGAGTCTAGGATATACTTGCTTTTCAAGCCAAAACTAGATAAAATATAATATAAATATGTGGGACAAACCGCAAAATGTGGTGCACACTTACTTGTTCTAAGGAAATTGGGATGATTTAAGAAGGAATATTGTAAGTGAAATACCAGTCTCTTGTCCAAGTGCCCCAGTAGTAGTTGAAGTTGCCTGTTGCAATGTTGCCTAGGTAGCAGCTGATCCAGAACAACCCACAGGGCTTCCTTACTGAGTCAGGAAAGCCTTCAAGCTATTTCTTCACTACAGCTGAAAGAGAGGTTGTGTTGTGGAGCAAAATTTTAGGTTACCATTTATCTGTGCAGCACAGAGAGAATAGCAGTAATGTTGTAGAGGTACAAATGTGAGTAGAGCCCCAGTGGCCTTTCCCCAGTTGCCAGCCCACACTGAATTCTGTATTTCTCCATCTTCAATGCTATTGCTGCCTGCACCAGTTAGATTAAAATTGTGCCTGCCCATGCTGCACTAATGTTTTCATTTTGCTGTTCAAGCATACCCTGATTTTGTTATCTTTCTTGTCCAGGGCATCCCTAGTCTTTCCTAATTCTTATGTCTGAGTAAGCTGAAAACATCTGTCTTTACATAATGTGTTGGATGAAGGAATTGTATTTCCTCATCTGCCACACTGTAGGCGGAATAACCAGTGCAACTGGGGATGCTGATCCTGAGGCACAACGCAGAGCTGTCAGAGCTCTGCCTACCCAGCCTAGCTTCAGGCAGAAGGCAGCTTCACCCCTTCCATCTCTCTATGCTGCAGTCACTTTCACTCTCGGAGACCTGTTTAAATATAGGAAGGAAAGACTGATAAATAAGGGTGTTTATCCTGAGGCACTGAAGCAAAATTGTTTCTCTCTGTCAGTAGAATTCAAGGAATTGAATAGTCACAGAAAACTCCAGTGTAAATGTTTATATAAGAGGAAAACCCTCTGAGGAACAAGAAAAATGTGCAAACAGCTCATGCTACTGAGAAAACAAACAAAATCAAAGTAGGTAGCAAGAAATAAGAGATGAGGAAGCTAGCAGGAACCTATTCCACTGGGAATAAACCTATGCATAAGACAGCTGCAAACGGGCAAACTGAGAACAGTTGTAGAGCTTAGGGTTTTAGGTGACTGCAGAGAATGAGCTACCATGAGAATTACAGGTTAATAATTTCTATGAGCAAGAAGGCAAGAGAGAAAATCATGGCTGTTTCACCTCTGAAGCAGCTTAAGTGTTGCGCAATCAGATAATATGTAGCCTAGAAACAATAGGATAATGAGGGGAAAAAAAAAAAAAAAGCATTTGACTATGAAAAACAGTGAAGCATTGTGAGTAAAAATTAAAATTAAAAAGCTGCCTTAGTGTATTCCTTTTGTATTAAACTTCTTGCTTTAAGTATACTCAGAAATCTCCAAGAAAGCTGGCACATACGATTGCCCAAAAGTTAGAACAAATTGAAATGTGACATTTATGGTATAAAGTATTAAGCATTTGAAAAGCTTCTAAGGAAACCTGAAATGACACGGTAACAATATTCAAATACATAATAAATTGTTGCAAAGAGGGAGAGTTTGTATCTGTAGTGCAGAGAATAAGATAGATAGATAGATAGATAGATAGATAGATAGATAGATGAAACAGGACTTAAAGAGTTTAAATTGCAGAAGAAAAGTTCATATTAGACAATTGACACTGATGGCCCATGCTTAGCCTGCTGTCTACTATGGTCCCAGGGCCTTTTGCTACAGAGCTGCTCCCCACCTTTTGGGCAGCCCTCAACCTGGGCCATTGCAAAGAATTAGTCTGTCCCACATACAGGTCTGCTAATCCTAAAGTCCATCATTTATACCAACATAACGAATAAAGATTAATTTATTTTTTGTCCTGCTCAGGAGCTTGGAGCAAACAGCACAGAAGGCTACACAAGGCTTTTTAATAGCATAGCAGAAAGGCTTCCATGGATAATTATTACTATGTAGTTACATTCTCTTATGTGTCTCTGGTCAGAGATTCTCCTGCAGTGAAATTCATTCTGTGTGACTGCTGTGCACTTGCACCCGGTAGTGCATTTGTTAATGTGTTTTATACTGCCCTATTAGGGTATTGACTTTTCTTCATCTTAAAGTACATTGACTAAAACACACAACAAGACAAAGTAAAGTCCATTGTTTCACCAATTCTTTCTCACCAATGTGGGTATGAAAAAATGAAATTGAAAAAATTTTGACTTTTCAGATGCATATCTTCTTCCCTTATCCATACTTTGCAAACCTGACCATTTCATATTTTGCACATACAAAGCAGCAGTTGTTTTTTACAATAAAGGACTGACTTATCCATGAGTTTGTGTCTAATAGACTCGTTTGCTGCTTTTGCTATGTGTACAAATTGCATCAATGAAAATTTACTAGCATCTGCTAAAGTGTCAGGTTTAATGAAACTATCCTCACTTAAGAAGGCAAAGCACTTTTCATCACGTGTATTCATACCCTTCCTGTTTTAATTGGTCATTTGCAGAGTTCAGAAAGTTACTGCATCTCCATGTACCTTTGCTGACTTAGCTCTGTTTTCTTCAGGTATTCTCTTAGCACGAGGCCTCAGCTGCTGATCTCTCTGGGGTGTTGACTGGGACAAGGTCTGCTTCCAGTTCAAGCTCAGCTATAGACCTTTACTAGCTGCACTGCAATGCATTCTTTCACTAGCTGTTTCTGACATGCCAGGTAAAAGAGCCAAATCTTTATGAGAGTAGGATGCAGTTTAGGGACTGAGTCTTTTTGATATAAAG
Source organism: Anser cygnoides (assembly GCF_040182565.1). Taxonomy (NCBI): domain Eukaryota; kingdom Metazoa; phylum Chordata; class Aves; order Anseriformes; family Anatidae; genus Anser; species Anser cygnoides. The sequence continues at coordinate 37,857,650 of NC_089912.1, read as the reverse complement.
CTGACCAGCTAATTAGATAAAAAAATATCAAAAAATGTGCATTAAAATGTTTGAAGGTACCTCACATTACAGATTGTGCAGTCAATAATTTAAACTCTTGATATTCTTTGTGTGACTAATTACATGTTCGTATGTTATCGTCTACTGAATCAGTGCCACCAATCCTGTATTTAGTCACTGTATCTTCATAGTTATCTTCTGCCTTTAAATAGTTTTTTTTGGTCTCACTTGTCTATCCATTATGTTTATGATATGCCCGTTATGTTCGTATTTGATCCATTAATAATATATTAATTCCCTTTCACTGAAAAAAAAAAAAAAGAAAGAAAAAAAAAAGAAAGATAGGAAGGCTGAATTCCTACACATTAAATACTTAGGTTTAGAGTAGAGAAAGATTAGTATATTGTCTAGGCTGATGGTGCTAGTAAAACCTTTCTCCTTTGTAAGCACGTAAGAAAAAAGTGTTCATCCTCCAACCACAGTTTTGGTTTTGTTGTAAAAGAGTTTAACTATTTTGCATTGTCAGAATTCCATGCAATGTCACATGTTGCAAATTTCTATGAAATTGTTTGGCTAGATGGTATGTTTTAGGGTGGCATCCATTTTATGAAAACAAACAAACACAAACAAACAAGTACTGATACTACATTTGTTACCTGGAGTCAGAGACTTTAATTTTGTCTTAGGTGATCCAGTTCTTGACCTTTTATTGCATCCTACTGAGATGTCTGTCTGATATGCAATACAGCAGTTGTTAGGCACTATGTATTAATTTTCTGAAAGCTCTTTTTCCTGATGTTAAATCATGTCATGGTAGTCACTGATTATTAATTAATTAGATAAATAGTTTATTAAGCCTAGGGAGATGTCTTTGTTTGTATTCTCATTGTTCGGAAGAAAAACCAGTAAAGTATGAGCAATACATTTAGTTCAAAATCTTACATTGATGTAAAATAACAAATATCTGACTATCTAGTCATGACACCACTATACAAAGATACATGGTGCAAGGCGGAGAATAGAAAATACAGTTATAGATAAGATGAATTTCAGCATGGTTGCAAGGATGGTGGCTGTTTCATCATGTTGAAGATGGAAAAAAAGTTACATGTTATATACAGAGGGTTTTCATACAATTTTTACTTGTCTGTAAAAAAGGCATTTTTGTGGGAATACTTTCAACATATTTGCCAATGAACATGGACATAAACATAGGCATAAAGAATGGGAATTTTCCTACTTCTAGTATTTCCATCTATTACAACTAGACTCTTTCATTCTTTACCCTTCCTTTTCTTTGCTTGCTTTGCTTTGTTCTTTTCTTATCAATAGAAATTATGACATGTTTGAAGACAAAACAGCTTCAAAACATAAGGTTCTAATGCATGTGTAAAGCATTTTTTTATTCTTATGCTGAACAAAATGATCTCTGAAAGCCTGCTTTCTTGATGATCAGCTAGTGTAAACTGTGATTTCTTCTCTGCAGGAATGTTGTAACACTTAATTTATGTCAGCTCTGGCTTTTATGCAGGTGTTGTTCTTGCTATCTTTGTTAGCAGAGAAAGAATATTTTCATACTGTTAATGCCTGCGTCAGTGATATTTGAGAAAAGCCTTGGTCACAGATAAATATCTGTTCAAAACATCTCATCTTTTTACATGATATTTATGTAAAATAGGAGGACAGCTGGCCAAGTCACATCTACATAATCCATCCATGCATGGATTAATGGTACTAATAAGGGTAATTAAAATTATTTGATGCATTCAGAACAAAAATGCTTCTTGAGTTGGCTTTGTCATATCAAAATTTCAGTTTATTTATACACTGATGAATTCATTACACTTGAATTTCAGTAGCTGTTAACATAAGTATCAGAGACTATCTGGAGGCTGCTGCATATTAGATTAAATAAATAAATACAGGTTAAATATTATTTATTCATACTTGTTGCAACTTTTTAGATACCTTCACAAGACAAAATTATAGGCGAGCATTTTGGACCAGAGCTGCTTCCATACAAAAAGAAAGGAAGTCTTGAAATGCAAAAATGTCTTTGAAATAAGCAATTGACTACGTTTTCCTTAAGGTATTTATGCAGTGCCAGAAACCTTTAATCCAACTGACCAAAGATTTCTCTGGGTTTTCTTGTCTCTAGGGCAGTTTGAGCAAAGTTTCTTGCTTTAGTCTGAAAAAGTAATTTTTGCCTACAGCTGTTCCACCTAATGATAACTCTTGGAAAAGCAACTCATTCTTAGGAAAGGTAGTTTTGCTGCTTCTGATGACTGATTACTTAAATTAGTTGCTTCCTGGGTCTCCAGCACCAGTTTTGTTGTTGTTTCATAGTAATAGTTTGGTTTTTGTTAGTTTGTTTGTTTTTTGTTTTGTTTTGTTTGTTTGCTAATTAGTCTAAAAAATCATGATGGGAGTCCCTCCGAGACCAAAGTTTATGCAGTTGGTCACTGACTCCTGATGAAAATAAACATTGGTCTCCATCAACTCTGCATGATGGTAAAAAATAATGCTTCAAAATAAAAGCCAGCTTCAAAATCAGTGAAGACTGATCTGCTTCAAGATTCCCAGCACTGAATGGCCAAGAACTAATGTACTGGATTACCAAAAAAAGCTGCATAAATGTTATGTATTGGCATCATAAATAGGAAATGGGTTCTGCTCATGTGGCCTGTAGGTCCCAGGATCTAATTGAACATTGTTTCTGAAGTCTGCATATATAGCATTCATGTAGTATAAGAGCTCTTGACAGTAGAACAAACATTAAGAAGATCAGTAATTTTGGCAGGTCAGTAGATGTAGCAGTTACATGTGATGTGAAAATTTGCAGGTAATAAACAAGTTATGTTGACCAAAGAGAATTCAACTGCTGGACACTGAAATAAAAACACTTAATAATCTAAGATCTGTGGAGAAGTTACTAAGTGTGCCCCCCAGAAAAAGATCTCACTCAACGGGGCTTTTGGAATTCCAAATTTATTTTCAGAATCAATAAATATATTGTTTGGTGTAACAGGCTGACAATGACAACCAGATGTTCTCAAGTATAGTTTGAAAGAAAAGCAATGCCAATTTAGTACTTTGTACCATCAGCCAGAAGGAAGGAGACCAGACAGAGTTGCAGACAAAATAGTGTCCCCTATGAAAATAATAAGTAAATAAGGTTGCATGTCATAAACCTACCTTTTTTTCTCTGACACGCTGTCTTTATTATAGTATTTACTTGATATTACTTCTGAAAGTAAGAGGCTTAATCAGACATTCTCCTTATTCAACATACTCATAGGAAGCACAAATTCAATCTACAAATTCAGTTTGTTTGAATGGAAACATACAGTTTTAGAGTTGGACTCTCTACCATGACTGAATTTTTTGAATTTGAATAGAAAAGTTACTGTTAAAAATTAATAAGTAAAATGAAAACAGTGCCTCAGTCAGTACAATACTGGATGGGACCAAGAGAGCAGCAAAATAAAATTGCCATGTGCAATCAGAAAGGAATCAAACAAAGTGGGTGCTTTGGAGGAGTTTGGACTAAGTGATAATAGCATGTGCTTTCAAGTATCTAAGAAAGAGAAAATAAAGAAATGGAAAAAAAAATCTCAGTATTTCAGTGTTAGCTAAATTGTTTTTTGTGTTTGGGGCCAGATTGTCCATTACATTGCAAATGCGTGTGCAGACAGTCCTAAGCCACAGTATTCACACAGAATCACAGAGGATGGCTGAGGTTGGAAGGGACCTCTGGAGGTTGTCTGGTCCAGTGCCTCTTCCTAAGCAGGGATAACTAGGGCAGGCTGCCCAGGACCATGTCCAGGTGTCTTTTGAAGATTTCCAGAGAGAGTCCACAAACTCTCCAGGCAACCTGTGCCAGTGCACAGCCACCTGCACAGTAAAGAAGTGCTTTCCTGATGTTCAGAGGGAACGTCTTGCATTTCAGTTTGTGCCCACTGCACCTTGTCCCTGGGCACCACTGGAAAGAGCCTGCCTCTGACCTCTATGCATGTTCCATATTCATTGTAAATGTATACTTTTTTTTCAGGGAGGTTCTCTGAGAGCGTTAGTAGATTCTGTATATACTGCTGCCTTAACATAGAGTATGTAGAGTAGTAGAAAGGACAACAGTCTTTCAGAATAATTTGTCAGTTTTCTTCTCCTGTATTTGCAGAAGTGGGATATTGTCTTAAGAACACCTCTCTTAAAGACAAATGTGCATTTAAAGGAGGTAGAATCCTCTTTACTATTCTGTGGTCAGATATGTCATGTTCTCCTCTAGCAAATTGTCATGTTTTTATCATGCCCATGTTGAACATCTCATTTTCCAAAACAATGCCTTTTCAAAATTGTTTGAGCCCCTATAAATTATATCAAATGGATCTAGCAGTTTTTTCCCTTGCTAAAACAAAGAAGCCAAACCTCTAGTTGTAAGAAAATCTTCACAAGCTCTTTTGACTAATATGTGTCCAGCTGAAACTGCTGCAATAGTTTCACTAGGCAAGAAAGAACTGGAAAGAGAAAGGGGAGAGAATTAGATATATTTTCTATATGGCCAATATGCAGCATTGATGTCTAAAACTGAGTTCATTGAAGTAGTGTTTCACGTTGAAGAAGGCAGGACTGATGACAGAAAGCAAATTATGAGGAAGTGTCTATTGATTTCCTTTTCTGCTGTGGGTTTATCTGCACAAAACGTTGAAGATGCTAGGCCTCACCCAGTATTGAGCTTTGGAGTCAGGAGTATACTTCTTTTGTCTGTTGTGGTCCAAGACCTTTCAGAAGTAGCCCTTTAGTAATGTGTATATACTAATGAACTGGTACCACAAAAACAGATTTACCATATTTGAACCTACTTACCACATGAAAAATCTTTCCCACTTTCACAAACAGAAATGATATCAAATGCCAAGTTTACCCAGGGTGGACTTGTGTCCTACTGGTTGTCACTTTCCAGTAAGTGGATTGGGTAATCTTAAAATTAAAAAAGAAAAAAAGAAAAAAAAAAGAAAGAAAAATGAGAATTTGTTGACTCAGTTACTGTTTAAATTCAGCTTTAGTTTAGACATGTTAGGTACTTTCATTGACTTAACTGGTACTGCTTTCAAATTTATAATTCCATATATTGTGAGATTCATGATAAAAATCCCAGCATAGACAAGACAGGTACATATAAATGTATGCATTTACACAGAAGAATGCACGTGTCCATGGAAGACTGGCTTCTGTTCAGTAGAGAAAACTGTACAAAGACTAGTGGCCCTTTTGCCTTTCCTCCATAGTCCTCAATTCCTTAACGTAAATTTGATAATATTTGTACAAGTCTTCTACAGAAGGAGAATCATCAAGAATCAAGGCTTGCTGACTTGTTCAAATGAATATAGATCCCATTGTTGTCTTTCCTTGCCATACACATAGTGATTGCTATCTTGACTACTGAGATACTTCTGGTATTCTTATACAGCCCAAATAATACCCAATTCAAAACAACGTGGATTAGGTCTAACTGAGAAATCATTATCTGTCTTGCTGTCTATGTTGTGCACGGCTAGTCCTCCAAAAACACTACCACCCAATGTAATACATTTTGCAATTGCTTGTTAGGCAAGAACTTGTGAATAGGTTAATGCAGTTGGGTTGAGGACCCAGAATCTCTGGCAAGTGATTAAGCAATGCAGTCCCATTGTAAACAAGCTTCCAGGCACTCGGAAGAAACCTGTGCTTCCACCAGAAATTGATGCAAATCAAATAGGTTGAAAGCCAGCAATTAAAGTATAACTGTGGCGTGATACAGGAATGACAGATCTTTGACAGGTATTTCTAAATTTTCACAAGAAGATATTTGCTATTTAGGGGAAAAAATATTTATTTTTTCTTTCTCCTGAATTTTCTTTAACAATTAATTTGCAAATCTGGATCTCAGAACTTTCACAAAAATGATTACTTTTCGTACTGAAATTTTGTCTTTTTTTTTAAGAAAAAATAATTTCTCTTTTTTTTAAAAAAAAAAGAGGGTTTGCAGCAATATTTTAGCTATTCGTGGTAGCCAATATTTCATTATTTAAATTACTAACCTTTTCAGAACAGATAAAAAGCTGCCAGTCTATATTTTCAAGCAAAAATATAAAAATAAATAAAAGAGGGTGCTTCTTCTATTCTTAACTTCACATTAATTTTAAGGCAGAACTACTGAACACTTAATAGGTAGGAAACACCTGTAGGCCAGGAATGGATTTGCTCTTTTCATGTGACTGCTTTCCGAAATACAGATTTTTAAGGAGTGAAGTTAAAAGGCTGTTATGACTTCATTAACACCTATCCTGATTCACCTGAAACCAATTCCATTACCTCCAGTCAGGGTGAGGGAGATCATATTTCACTGCCATAGCAGACTGCAGTCCAACACAGTCAGAGAAATCAGAGAATTGTTTTCATCTCTTACACCAAAGTCTAACATTCAATTCAAATTGCTAGAGAAGAGGTGCTCCTGAACTCATTGTCAGTGCGTCTGTGAGTGGCTGTCTGGCACAGCCTTGATACCTGTTTTTTGACATTTTTCTTGTCTTCCTTTGATACTCATATCAAGGATACAATAGTCATACTCATCTTCATACAACTCATAATAATCAATAGTTTTTGGCATTTTCTCAAAAAGGTAAAAAAAAAAGGTATGTTCTGTTTCAATTTATGCATACAGTTGCATTGGCACTTAGTCTTTGATCACTGCTTTTGCAGCAATAAGACAATTTTTTACATCTTTTAGTTTTACTGCAACATCAAGAATGTAGTGAAAGGATCTTTTTGCTGACACAAAAAAATCTTTGGGTGGAAACTAAAAAATAACTATCAGAATAAGCTTTTTTATTTTTAAAAAATGTTGTCCCTATAGAAAACTGTTAATTTGAAAGGGAAAGTAATATTTCTAATATCTATTTATGTTTCATAAAATTTCATTTTTCTTCTAGTAGGTAAGACTGATAATTCTTCAATTAGGTCTAGTAGCACAAAATGTTAAGGGGAAAGAAACAAATATTTGGAAGGAGCCATACATACTGAACCAAATCTTTCCAAGTCAAATACTGTTTCAGTTTCTGTATATGAATGGCTTGGTACTCATATGCTGCCTGGAAGCTGGAAGGTTCAAATGTAGCTCATTATTTATTACAGAATAGTTACCGTGCTTCACTGCAAATTGAGAACAATCCAAAGTAATCATGTCTTATTAAAAAAAAAAAAAAAGAAAGAAAGAAAAGTATTAGGTTAAAAAGGAAATAAGTGGAAGAAAAGGGTGTATAATATAATATAGAGTTGAATGGGGTCATTCTGCAAGGGCATCTTTGAGCCAGAGTACTTTTTATTGCAATTTTTTCTAAAGTAAGCTAAGCCTGAGGGAATAAGGCATACTCCATCACAGTGAAAAGTTGTCTTTGATTTTAACACATGATGCGGAGATCTTCACATGGGCAGATGCAGGTTAGCACAAAAGTTAAGCTATCTGGTGAAACTCAAAGGAAACTAAAATCAACACTAGTAACAAACTTCAGAATCAGCACAATCAGTTTATATTTTATCCACTTTTTTTTTTTTTTGGATATTACAGACTGCAGTGCTGGTGTAGGATAATATGATCTTGATCTTTTGGGCAGAAGGAGGAAGGAGCCTTGCCTCTGAACTCCAATCATTTTCTGAATAACTCTGCTCTGCACTATGAGAAGAGGATATTATTCAGCCTGAAGACCACCAGGGCTTATGCATCTGCTGTAGAACCATAGTGGTGTAAACATAAGTGCAGCACAACCTAGAAAAAAAAATATGCTTGCATTTGGCTTTGTTATGGGACATGTGGAAAACTGTTTCCAAAGACGTTAACCCATTTGTAAAGAGATTTTCAGTACAGGCAACATCCAGTGAATAGTTACGTAGCACTGGAAGAGACCTTCTGGAGTATCAAATCCAATTCTTTGCTATTGCAGGCAACCATTTAACATAATCCTTTCCATTGAGTTCCAACCAGAAAACACTCAGAACCTTTTCTTTCTATTAGAGGAACAAGAAAGTAATTTCAGTACCTTGCTGCTCTAATGGTTTGAAAACGTCTAGCCTAAGTGTATTCGCATCCCTTTTATACCCATTTGTTCTTTACTTTTCCCAGAGATGAAGATAAATAATCGTACATTGCAGTCATTCTACCGGACTTTCAGTTCCATGAGGCTATTGATTAGCAGCTATGTGTTTTGAACCTAGTCTGTGTTTGGACAGCTCTTCATGCATGAGCCTCACAAACATTGTGTGCAACATAAGAGAGCACGAAACCTGGATGGATACCCGTCTCACAGTCCCTGAACAATGGCACAGATGCCATTCCATGAGAAATGGGCACTACTGCGTTTAGTCAGCACAGCTGCATCCCCTGGGGTCAGCTCCTGAAACATGAGTGAAGTCCATCAGTTGGAAAAGTAAAGGGGTGGGGGGTGTGGGGGGGAAGCAGACAAAATAACTATCTGACACAGAATTAACAACTGTGGGATCTGCAAAACATTCCAGGTACAATAAAGTGTAAACACTAGCAAAGGTAAAACAGCAATCAGTTGTAACAGCTTCATTTATAAAGAAAGGCATGTGGACATACACATCACGTACCTGTAAATGCGTGCATTTATAAGCAGGCATATACATATTCATGTACAATCAGGCACCCATAAAAGCAAAAAGATTGGGAAAATGCTTCAAAAAATGAAATACATCAAATCTTGTTGCTCCACTCTGAGCTCACCCAGCTGTGACTGAGTGCTGCAGCATGCAGTACATCCCACATTTTATGGGAAAGACAGCAAGGAATTCTTACCAACTCTGAATTCATGTCACTCAGACACTTGAGAATAGTCCCCCCATTAATTGTTTTTGTTTATTCAATTGTGAATGGCAAAATATTCTAAGCAAATAAAATATTTTCTACCTATGAGAGGAATGCTGCAAAGTTGTATTTGTTTCAAAGAAACATCTGGTGTTATTTTATTCCGGCTCAACATTTTTGAGTTCTTTCATCACATAGGGTAAAATGTAGCTTTCAGATAAAAATAAAAACAAAGAAATAAATAAGATCTCTCTTTAAATCACTGCAATGGCATCAGTATAAAGTAGGACAAAATTCAGCACATTGAGTTTTAATGAAAAAAAAAATGTTATGAAACCATTACTAGTATCCCAACAGACAGAAAAATAATGTTATTTTGGCTGGTCAGTATGCATGTGACCAGCTTCTGCCTTCCTTATCAGCCCCAGCTGATAGCATGCCATGTTCCCTACACACAATAACAACTTGTATCAGATCTTGCAGTCGTAACTCACGCAAAACTCTACTGACTTCAGTGGAAATTTTTCCTGAGTGTAGACTGTGAATGTTGGTCAGAGCAGATAAAAAGACCTCTAATTTCTTTGCAAAGCTATGTTTTTTTGAACAAGGCAATGCAGAAAAGCAACAGAAAAAAAAATTACCTGTGAAAGAACAGAATGCTCCAAAAAACTCTTCAGTTTCTGCCTGTCATCGCACCAACTGTTCGCCCTCTCTGCTGTGGGTTTTCTCCACCAGAAAGGAGTCCGCGTCTTAATCAGAGGAGCTGTAGCTCTGTCGTCTGCTCCCCTGCCTCGCGTCCTGTGCTGGCTGCTGCCTGCTGCCTGCGCTGGAGCTTTTGCTCCTGCAGCTACGCTCCTCTCCCGCGCTCTCCTCAAGCGCCTGGGCCGGGGCTGATGCTTTTGTTGGCTCAGCTGCAGCCTCGCTCTTTCTTTCCGCTGTTTCAGATGGACTGACTCCAGCCTCCGCTGGTGCTCCTGCCTAAATGGCGACTGCACAGCTCATCTAGGCTTTTAACTGCCACCTACTGAATAATTGTGGAATATGTGTATGTATGTATATGTATATCAGCTGTGAAATTCTGGGTTCCTCTCCAGATGCAGTACATTGTCACAATTAAACTTTAAGCCCTCCAAATATTTAGTAGCTCATCACTTAAAGCTGTAGTTTATGTTAACCTGTGCTTATATTTTTTTTGTTCTTCCCTTTCCTTTTTTTCTTCTTTTCTTCCCAGCAGCTAAATATGGAACAAGCCTGTTCCTTTAACTTTAAAAGCTTACAAAGCCTTTGGTTAATCCCCAGTGGGCATAAATCATCATAGCCCCATTCAAATCAATGGAACTCTGCTGATATCGGCTGAGAAATTCACCCTTTTAGTTCCAATATTTATTTGCAAAAGCACAATAGAAATCAAGTACTAAAAACATTCCATAAAAATAGAATTCATCCAACAGAGCTGCTCAGAATTTCAATCACTGGAAGCAGATGAGATAAATTTTTGGTTTGTGGTTTTAGACACCAGTGTAAAATTGTTTTCTTGGTTTTTACGGTCAAATGAAAAGTAAACAAGTACATTGTTTTTCCAACTTCAATTATATTTTTTTAATGAAAATCCAAAGACAAGATCTAATTACTTCCTTCAGCTGTTTACTTCTAAATCAGCTCCTAGAAATGCTCAGAAAGGGTTTTTCTTTCCAAAGCAGAAGTGGGGTCCAGCTGGAGATGTCCCCCTCCAAAGGGAAGCTCATGCAGTGGGTCTCTCTGCAGACTCTTGGGGGAACGTGTGGGGAGATGGTACTTCATAACCCAGCATCAGGGATGTGTAGCACCGTGGTTGCTCTAAGCCTGTAACACGTAGCTGGGCTGAGCCATGAAATAAAGGGGGCATGAGGAGTGCTGCCCTGTGGAGGACAGGTGGCATCCAGCACCCCGGCACAGTGGTACTGAAAGCGTTCAATTTTTAGGCTTGCTGTGGCTGCTTAGAGAAGCAAGGGTCAAGCAGTTATCTCACAACAGCTGCCATGGTCTGTTAAATGCCATCCTCGGTAAAGGGTAGCTTTGTTTTCCTTGTTTTCATGAAACATTCATTCATTGTCTTAATGCTTTTGCTAGACACAGAAATGAAAAGGTTTTTTCCTTTACATGTGCATTTTACAGACCTATAAGCATATTAGGATACTGGATGACTTGGGCAATAAGCCCTGAGGAAGTGATCTGTGCTAGATGCAGGTCTGGGTGCAGATTAATCCTGACCCCTGCCTGCACAGGCTCCCAGACAGCAAGCCCTGGATCCAACCACGTGCTGCTCCAAGCCACAAGCCTGCTTGAGCAGCCTGCTGGCAAAGCCCTGCCAACGGTTTTGTCACAAGTCTCAGCAATAATTTAATCCTGTGTGCTCAGAGAATTGGTTAATTAGTATCCTGAAAGCAAGAAGTCAAGGTATTATAAAACCATAATTACTGCAACAAAGCAAAGCTTAATCTATAAACTGTATAATATTACACAGGGATTCAGCCTTTTCTTGTACTGCCTCATGATAGTATGCGTGCAGGATCTGGCCCCACTTATCCCAGAGTCTACAAAGTGCTTCCTTCTGTAGTTACAAACAATGCAGCTTCCAGTGATTTCCAAAACGTAACAGATCTCAGACCTCAGCAAGAGTGCGCTTATTACAAAAGTTTCTTTCAACTTGCCTTAAGAAGTGGTAAAGGTACCTGATGAGCATTAGATTCATGGTTTGTGGCAACTTTTATTCACTCAATTTATTCTACAAGTCTGGGATATTGTTATTCTTGAACCATATTCCAACAGGAAGCATGTTAGAACTTTCAAGAACGTATCTTACAAACTCCGGATACTTTCTGAAATCAAGTTTACTTCAATTACAAATATCATCGGTATGGCCTGCTTCCAAAGAAAAGAGATCTCTCACCTGCAGATCGCAGGCACCTGTCTGCACTGACAAACTGTAGTTCTACTGCTGTTGCGCCTGCACTCCTCCCACTGCAATCATGGTGAGATCTTTCTGAGCAGAAGTACAGAGCCGTGCCGCTGCACTGCAATGCACTGTAAAGTACATTTGTATGGGATTTCCCTTCTTTGAGGAAAACTATCATGGCAGCTTCTGCCCTCAGCACTGGCTTTGTAATGCTGCTACATTTAACAGGGTTGTCCAGGTGTGGGAAGGCTATGCAGGCTTCCAAAATCCAGGCATGCCTCACCTCACCATAAATACAGAGGATTCACAGCCAATTCCACAGGCCTCATCCAGGATGGTGCCATACACGCCAGCAGCAGGACATCAGGGTAATTTCCCACCCCAGTCTGCCAGGAATGCTGCATTGCTCCGAATGCTGGGTATCAGCACTGGGCAGTGGGGACACAGCCCCACAGAGGGAGCCTATGCAACCAGGTTTGCACCCCAATGCCTCACGAGAGCCTGTGTTTCATTTGCAGAGCAACCAGGATCACAGAGGCAACACCTAAGTCCTTCCAGTCCAGTCCTGCTTCCTTAGTGTTTCACACAACCACACAACCCTGGCCCTGCTGTGTTGTTCACACTGAAGAACTGCCCTCTCCCAGGGGCAGCAAGGACTTCCATTGTGAAACCCTGAAATATATGTGTTGCTGAGAAGAAGGGATGGTGGAAAGGGCAAGAGTACACATCCCTGTGAGACTATATCTATTAAAAGCTTCCATCAGAAGGAAAAGCCTTATGCAAGCTCCACAATTGTTGTGTTTCTGTAACACTTAGGAACAAGAGACCTCCTTAGTTAGCAAAATATGAGCTGTCTTAAGCTTGAATGCACATTTATCACAAAAGCTTGAATGCACATTTATCACAAAACTGCATGTGTGCTCTGGAAGTACAGCTTCTGAGTCAAAATTCAACCCATGGCCCATGTACAGCTTGCAAAAATGAGAAAGCTTCTTCAGTTTCCGTGTAGGTTTAGGAAGAAGAAAGCTTGCTTAGTTGTAAAGATATTTTTTTTTCTCTGCAAGGCAGGACAAAATCTTGACAAAGAGCTGCCAGCAGAGGTCAAAGAATAGGCTCAGTTTTGTCTTTTCTGCTGTGTTTTTCTCCTGCTAATCTTTCTGATTCCCTGGAACACTCCCACTAAACCACATCCCAGCTAAAATGTACACATCTTCTCTTCCATACGTGGAAAACTACTGTTTTAGCTATGCAATGTCATAAAGAAATCTAGTTCTTCCCTAAAACTATACTTAAAAAAGGTTAATAGTTACCCTCGATCTTCCCACTGTATTTCTGAGTTACGTTCAAAAATGAGTTAATGATATAGCTTCATCACCAGTGTAGCAGTACGTCAACTTTGCAAAAGGTCTTAGCATTATTATTTTTTACAAAGATTTACTGGTGTTTTCTTCCAACAGGAAGAAATTAATCTTAAAAAAATTATTAGGAATGTTTGTCCAGGACGGCTGATGGTCAGCAGTGGATCTGTTAATGTCTTGTACTTGGTACAGTAATTAGATTCCTACTCTGCAAAATAGAAATTGTATTTGCAAATACAATATGACTGTGGCTACAGGACAGGTTATCATAAAGGCTGTATTTTGTATTTGTGCACTACATTTAAATGGCAGTGTCCACCATTTTGTAAAAGAATCATACAATTTGCATGGTCTTTTTAATGTCTACACATTGCTTTGAACTTGAGAAGCTTTTAAAAAAAAAAAAAGAGATAATTAGTAACTCAATACTGCATATCATTTTAAAAATATAAGAATCAAATTATTCACTGTATCTTTACAATTTGGTTAATGTGCATCATAACCTACTTACAACGCACTGCAGGATGTGGCTATCACTAGTAGAATTGCATCTTATGTGTTAAGCACACTTTATTAAAACTCATACAGAGTGTTATCAGGCAGTATAAGCCATGCTACTGGTCTACAACACCAGTTGGAGTGTGTTACTCTAGTATTTTCAAGCTTTGTTAGTGGATAGATGAGATACTGTGGTCTTTTAATTCATCACTTTGCAAGGCAATATCTTATTGCACCCAAAAGTTAAAACATTAAAATAAATAAATTATTGCTACAATAATAAACTCTTAACTGCTCCTGGCTTGCAGTAATAGAAAGTGGCTACTCCAGCAAAATGACAAGATATCCCTATAGAGAAGACATATATTCCTATAGACTGTAGAGGGAATTAGCAGTTTGGAGAAAATATATTCAGATCCCATACAGTATTTTTTTTTCTCCTTTAGATTTCATTGGATTTTAGCCCAGGCTTTCTTACTGTTAATCAAAACTGCAATATGATGAACACAGCTGCCTTTAGATGCGCTCTTGACTCGCAATTTCCATTATTGGCTGTATAACTCTGAACCACAATTTCCAAGTTTTGATCTGGTTCCTGGAGAAGGGAATGACACAAGGAAACATTTTTTCCCTTACTGCCTGTGTGAGGGTTGTAAATCTAGGGTCTGCTTCTGAATAATTGATAGCAAGTAGGGTTTTGCTGATGATTTACATATGAAGCAAGACAGAGCTTAATCCCTGTTAACTTATTGGATGTCAGGTACCATAAGGGTGGTTGAAGGAGATTGACTATTGATTCTAATACCTGTCAAGGTACACAGAGGAGAGTGTTATTATTACTGAAAATTTGTAGTTAACTGCAGTTAACCTGATTTTCCGTGAAATGGAAAAAGAACACAGCACTGCTCTGTATTTAACATGATCACTTCTGAAAAGTATAATGATGACTTTCATAATAACCAAAGAAGAACAGGAGTAAAATATATCTTTGTTGTGGAGAGCAAAAAAAGCTCACAGTTAACTGTCTAGTTTTCCCTTCTCCCCAGAAGCAGGCATTAAATGATGTACAAACACATGCACACAGAAAGCAGTGACTTGACATCAATAAATCATACAGGAGTAAATCATATAGCAAATCTATACGAAAAAGTGACTATGCTATGTTACGAATGCATAAACAATAATTAATATTGGTAATAAAGTTTTGTGAAATTTCTAAACAATTAAGAATACTTTGTAGCAAAACAGAATATTTCTGTCTTCATTAATTTATATAAGCATTCATCACATTAGTTTGGTATCAGTTATATTTAAAACAGTCTTCTCACTTGCTGATTAATATTCACCCTAAAACCTGCACTGTCCTTGACCCAAAATCACCCAGGGAGACTAAGGAACACCTCTGCAGAAAAAGAAGGTTAAGATACGTGTAACTCTATAAATGTGGATGAATGACATTGACCAGATGAGTTGTCCATTGATCTTAACTGTGCTGCTCGTGGGTGCCAATATATTACTGAGCATAAATGCTTTTTTGTACCAAGCATTTAGATACAACTGAAAACAAAGGAGAAGCAAATTTTCAGAGCTGGGATTACCCTTTTCTTCAACATTTACATAGGACTGAGAATCAGCAAAGACAACCAAGCTACTACAAATGTAATTACGGTTCACAGCAGGATGAATAATATTTTAGGTAGTCAAAGACTTAAATCCACATGAACGTAACGCCTTAAAAATTCAAAAGTTATGAAAGCTACTTGCATCGCACCTGAAAATAAATAAGTCGATAAATGATTTAAAAAAAAAAAAAGAAAGAAAGAAAAGAAAGAAATATGTAACTGCGTAAGTCTTCATTTTATAATCCATTTGTCTTGTACCCCTAAAAAGGAAGACATCACCATTCCAGTTTAAGATCAGCTGTTAGGTGTAATCCATTACAGAGCACACAAAGACTGAGTGGCCAGTGAAAGAATTATAATTACTGTATTCAAAATCATTGAAAAAAGATTTTATTTACTGTTATCAGCCAGAAATAGGGGATTCTGTATAAGAAAATACCATTATTTACCTTTTGATGTATTTATTATCTGTTGCAACACTTTGAACATAGATAACATATAAATATAAATCATTAACATCTGCTTAGATTTCATACCAATTGTAACAATACATGTGCACAGTCATCGTATTACTTTTGCACTTTCAATAGCTCATAAGATAGCCATTCATTAGGTGTTCTTTTATTGATACAGAACAGTCTGAAACTTGATTTCTTCATTTAAGACTAATTGGTCAAAGCTGTGAGTATTCTCTATTAATGCTTTGGAGTGCAGCATACAAAATTTTAACTATTGACAGCAGAATACACCCTTTGAAAATTACATTAGTTTTGTTTATGCAAAGTCACAGTTCCCAATTTTCTCTTCAGTCCTTATAGTTGCCTATTCTAAACTGAAACTTTCATCACAGGTTGTCTTGACATCACTAAGTTAATTGGTACAATTGCAATTGCAATTGCAGTGACAATCAGATGTGAGCAGTGAAGGGAAAAGAGCCCTCTATTATTTGCCAGATTGCCACTTCCAATTGCTTTTGGACTTCTTTACATGTAAAGAGTAGAATCAGAGCATTGATACTTGTCTCCTTGTTTGTATCCAGAGGTGTGCATTGCTGTTGTTCGTCTCTTCCTTCAGGATATACACAGAGGATAGTAGAACTGTGCAGCTGCTGATGGTATCCGTTTAGTTGGGCCCTATGATCTTTAAGTACCTTTATTATCAACTGGTTTACTCTCCTAACCTTGTCATTAAATGTTAAATATTACAGCAGTATTTGACCCAGTGTACAAGCCTGTTGGTAGCAATGTCGACAAGAGTCTACTTTCTAAGTAAAACATGTGGTGTGAATGTGAAGCAAGGTGAAGACCATGTCTATTTCTTTTTGTTTGTCATGTTTTACAGTGATGAACTGATCTGCTTCCCTTTCCCTGTCCCACTCTGTCAGCCCTTTACTCCATTGATTCAATCCTCTCATCAGCATTTCTGCCTTTATAGAGATCTTATGTGTCTCTGGCAATTTTTAACAAGCAGTGCTCCATCACCTTGCCAAGAATAGCTGGGGATTTTAACAGGCTTCGCCCTCTCAGCTGGGAAGAGTTCTGTCTTTTTACACTGAAATTCATCTTTACCTGTCAAGGTTAAAGAAGGAACACAGAATGCCACAGCCACCTGACTGTTTTTCAGCAATGCTGGCTGAGTCTGCTAAAATCTCCCCAGGGTGATGGGGGCATGCAGACTAGGATGGCAGTTCTGACAACATTATGCAAAAATCAGGCTGTGTTCTCTGCTGCTGTACAGCAGCTTGCTTAGGTGACAATGCTTGTCCAGAGTGAAAGCTGATCAGACTGCCCTTTCCACACATCCTGTTCCTGGCATTGATCAGGGAGGCTTGTACCAGCAATGGGAGCTGCCTTCTGCCACCTCACACTACAGGGATCTGACTTTGCCCCACCCCACCCCACCTAGAGGATACCCCACACTGACAAAGGCAAAAAGTTATATGTTTTTCCAATATGAAAACTAAGTAGTTAATGAAAATGAGAAAGACAGTTGATAATATCTCTGCTAGATTTCTCCTTGTCACTGCCTAATGCTGTGCCAAATTTTCACTGGAGTTCCATGTAAAAGACAGGAATATCCCTATCTCCCACTATGTCACGGTGATGTTTCAGTTTCCTTTACAGTTCTAGCTATATATTTTCCTATTAAATGTCTTACTATTTAAAGAGCTTTTCTGGGATCTGTACAATTAATCATATCTGCAGGAGTATGTAAAATGTCCTGGCATCAATGACACCTGACCCTTCTCACCAATTCTTCTTGCTCAATGTTGATACCATTACTGTGGATTCACTGCAGAAGCCAATAGGTCAGACATATTTACCCTCTTTACGAGGACAGCCTCTGTTCCCAGTGGGTCTGGGAAGATTTGATTTATCCTTCAAAATAAATTATTATGAATGAAAATTGTTAGCCACACAAAGATGTGGAATTGTCACAGCAAAAAAAGAACAGCATGATAGACATAATTACTTTGTCCTGAATTATCATATTAAATAGCTTGAGCAAGCAAATAAATAAATAAAACCTTTATTTTTTTTTCTTTTACTAGCTATTAATTACCTTTGAGAATGTAAAGTGTGGGGTGTTTAGTGGACATTACAAAGTTCAAAGCCACTTTGGAACCAATGTTAGCCAATGTTAACAATGAGGAACAATATTTCAAGACACAGTTTCAGGTAAGCAAAATTTCTTGGCAGAAATTCATCATTCTTATATAATTTGGGGAAAATTATTTACCCTTCTGAATATTATTCCAAGTAAGTAATCTTATAATTCTTTAAATCTTTCCCAAGCACATGCTAGATGATAATCCAAGGACAGATAACTACCACGGTCCTTCTGTAGTTAGAGTTGAGGCCTACAGAGGTGAATTCATGTGTTCAAGGTCATCTACTCTACAGAGAGAGGGCTAAGAATAAACCCTGCTGAGTCTTAGCAGAGCTTTTTGGACACTAGCACCTCCCCGCTAATTTCTTATGTTCATTATGAGCAGGTAGCTGTGGCCTCATGGACCAGGGTATTTAAAAGTACTTATTAGGTCATTCATAAGCATTAAGTTAAGTGATTTTCACTGGATTCTGATGATACATCTTCACTGTTATTTAAGGGGGTAGAAGCAGTTTTACTGTAGTTGCATGGATGACAGTAAATTTGCTTGCATGGAATTGTGAGTCCCTTTGGTTAGACTGTTTTCAGAATCAAGTTATCAGTAGAACTTTTGGATATCTGTGTGCTTCACATCAGTAGTCAATAAAGACATAATCTGAGTCACATATAAAGACTAACAAAAATGTTTAAGACCCTGTTTTGTTGTCTAGACATCTATACTCTCTTAGTTTTCATAGCACTCATTAAAATGTATGCATTTTTATGAATCCCCAGAGGTGCTTGTCTTCCTTTTAAGGTGATAGAGGACTTGCAAAACTGCCATTTGAACACTGAAGAAATCCCGGTCTTTTAGCTTATTTTATTTCAGTGACAGTTCTTCCGTGAATAATTTCCAGAATTGTACAGCTAGGAGAACATCACTAATGAACTACAGCTTCTGTAGCCTTGGAACTGAAAGAGGCAGTGAGGATGAGGAAGGAGGAAGTTAATGAGGTGAGAAAACATACATAGACTAAATATGTAGGGTAGAGCTACCAGCTGTTGAAGTCCTAGGATAGCTACAGCAACAATGGCCAGACTCATTCCAAAGCAAGAAACAGCCAACCCTGCATCAAGGTTCAAGGCATGTTTAAAGGTCGAATGCAAACAGAAAAAAACTGTGCTGCTGCCTCCCTTCACTGCTGTGATAATACTTTTGGGAAGACTAGTACACAAATCCCGGCTTGCTGGGCTGGGTAATGTCATTAGTAGCTGTCTGCTCCAAATGGAACTGTGAATCACTGATTGTATATGATGAGGCTTCCCGCATGCAGTTCATGCTACTGTTCTTGAGTACTAAATACAGTTCCTCTGTACAAAATATTCCAGCATCAAAAAGGTGAGGTACCTGTATTCATAAACTGTTCATGGGCATCTCAGAGATGCCCACTTAACGCAGCTGGTTGCCTGTTGATCTAAGATCAAGAAAGAAGAAAAAAAGCGTATGCATCCCGTAGAGATGTCAGGAATGTGACTGTAATAAAAATGTTCCCTGCTTGAAATATAACAGCCCTTTCAGTGTAATTTGAATGCCTGCTGTTCATTTAAATTACCCACTGTGTGGGCTGTGTGCTATTATACTGTGCAAATATAAAAGGAATATATAGTATTTGCTTTCCCTAAGAAGAAATAAGGAATGGTAACTTAGCACATTTTCATAAAAGCATAATCATATTTATTTAAGAAAATTTGTTCTTAAAATGAAGAAAAACTTAAGAAATTATACCGCTTATGCAAGGTAGTCATACCCTTCTCTTTGCCATTGTTACTGTACTTTAGGCTTTTAATATGCAAGAACTCGGCTTTGTGTAGAGCATTATAGGCCTCCCAAGACCTGGACTGATTGTGATCATGAAATTCTTTGTGTAGACAACCCATTAGGCACCTACTAGATCAAAATTCAAGTCCTCTGATTATTTCTCTTGAGTAAACATGCTATAATTGGATGCAAGAAAGTGGTACAACTTCTGTTTGTAAGCTCTGGGTCATTTGGAGTATGACTAAAGAACACAATGTAGACTATGCAAAGATACCTGAGTCTGTGCCAAATAAGCTAGCTCCAAAATCAAAAACAGCACAGTCATCTCAGCTCAGCAGTTCTCAGAATAATTGGCTCTACCAAAAAGTGTAGTGTGATGACTTCAGGGACATGATGATTGTACTTCTGGGACCTCTGCTAGTTATTGGCTCCTGTTCTACATGCCTGTTTGCTGCATTTACACATTTCCAAAAAGTCCACCAGCTGCACAGTGGTCAAAAGATTAAAGGTTTGCACTCAGAGCATTAGGACTTTACATAGCTTTATTTACTGTGGAGTAATGCAATAATTTACACTCATGTTAATCTAGGACTACTGCATACTGAGTCACTCAGAATAAGCTGACAGTCACTCAGGGACATAAATGGTGTATCTTACAACACAATTTGTCCTGAAGATGCAACCTTTCTGTATAGACAGCTATGACATGGTCATAATAGTAACACTCATGGCATAACATTCTAATTGTTTTTACACTGGGGCTTTGTAGACTTTCTCTTGAGACAGAAATTTTAGCTAGTAGACTGTTGTAACACCTACTGAAAAAGAAGAGATTTCTCAGAATAAACTGAATTTTTCTATGGGATATTCCTGTATAAGACAACAAAACTTGCGTGCTTAACAAGAGTTCTCTTGACAGTTTTATAAAATATCCCAGGGCTAGCTTTGAGAAGTCTGTTTCTTTTACCCTTTCTAGGGGACAATTTTTAAGAAGTAAGCAACCTTAGGCCAAATATTCAGTGGGTGAACCTTCATTGAAATTACGCTTCAAGATATGCCAGTTTACAGAGCTGAGAATTGAGACCTACCTTCTAAGTGAGTTCTAAATAAATGAGCTCTTTCCGTTCTGTAACACTGCTGCAGTCCTGGAACAAGGATGAATGCAGGTATATTCTGACCAAATCAATCGTGCTGGCACAGACACAGAGAATACACTTGCGTTAGCTGCTACCACTTCATCATTCTGTGAGTAACACGATCTCTTAAAACCTAGGAAATGTTCTTTCCCTGCTAAATTTGCTGACGTTTCACAGAAAAACCTGATCATTCTAATTCACTGCTCTATGGATTTTGAACATTTTATTTATAAAATATTCTCAATATAATTTCAGGGCCAACTATGTTGATGCATACAAATTGGAAATAGGCAGTTTATTAAAACAAGTTTTGGATGGGAATGTAATGTCTTGAAAAGATTTGCTTAGAAATGACTTGCTAACCTGTCTTGCTTAACCACAAAGGAATCTCCCTAGAAAAAGCAAGATTGTGAGGAATAATTTGAAAGATTTTGATGAACTCCTTGTAAGTAATAGAGATGCTCTTTGATTATTTCTATAGCTTGTATTTCATTGGAAGAATCCTCTTTGTTGAGATTTGAGAGGTTCTTTAAAAAAATTTGTGATTTCAGTGAACTTTATAAGGACTACCAATAAGCATGACAACCATGCCATTTCCTTTCGGAAGAGATTGGTTTGTACAATAATCAGGTGAAGCTGCAAAGTCCAGTTAAAGGCTGGAGGTTCATTTTAGAAAGTGACACTTAATATAGGTATGCAGTCTGATACTTCAGTTAAGCCAAAATTCTACATCTACATGCCTGTTTGGTTTGGGGAGCTTGTCTAAATGCAGTATCCCAATATCTTTTTGGTGGTGGTGGTGGTGTGGTTTTCTGTGTTTTATTATTACTTTGCAAAACACCAGCATGACCTGATGATCTTTGCTAACTTTCAAAATAAATAAAAATACAAGCGTTGGGTCCCTCACTAAGTCCATATTGACAAAAAGATTATCTGGATACTGTACGAGTTTTTCCTTTCTACTGATTTCATTAATCTTATACTTACATATTATATTAATATATAATCTCTATATATTTTAATTGCTCTTGTCCAACATAGCAAGATCTAAAATTCTGTTCCGGGGTGCATAACTAGGTGTTGTGGTTATATTCTGCTGCACAGCAGAGCTCCACCACAACAGGTCTCTCACTCCCCCTCCTCAAAGGGAAAGGGGGAGAAACTACAATGAAAAGGGCTCAAGAGTTTAGATAAGGAGATCACTCCACAATTACAGTAACAGGCAAAACAGACTCAGCACAGGGAGATTAATGAAATTTATTACCTATTACTAAAAAGCTCGAGCAGTGAGAGACAAAAAAAAAAAAAAAAAAACTAAAAACACCTTCCCCCATCCACCCTCTTCTAACTCTTCCCCCAAGCAGTGCAGGGGAACAGGGAATGGGGGCTGCGGTCAGTCCCTGACGGCTCTTCAGTCTCCGCCGCTCCCTCACGGTCCCTCCCTGCCCCTGCTCCCCGTGGGGTCCCTCCCACGGGATGCCGTCCTTCCCGAACTGAGCCTGCGGGGGCTGCCCACAGGCAGCAGCTCCTCAAGAACAGCTCCCACACGGCTCCGTACCACGGGGTCCATCCATCCCCCAGGAGCAAACTGCTCCAGCACGGGTCCCCCACGGGTGGGCGGCAGCTCCCCCCAGACCCCTGCTCCTGCGTGGGCTCCTCTCCACGGGCTGCAGCTCCGGCCCGGGGCCTGCTCCTGCGGGGGCTCTCCATGGGCCTGCAGCCTCCTCCAGGCCACATCCACCTGCTCCACCGGGGGCTCCTCCACGGGGGGCTGCAGCGTGGAGATCTGCTCCGTGTGGGACCCATGGGCTGCAGGGGGACAGCCTGCTCCACCAGGGGCCTCTCCCTGCACAGGCCGCAGGGGAACTGCTGCTGCCTGCCTGGAGCTGCAGGGCTGCTTCTCACTCCTCTCTCCCAGCAGCTGCTGCACAGCAGCTTTTTTTTTTTTTTCCTTCTTTGTTAAATCTGCTGTCCCAGAGGTCCAACCAGCGTCGCTCACTGACTCAGCTGTGGCCAGTGCTGGGTCCCTTTTGGAGCCTGCTGGAGCTGGCTCTGCTCTTGACATGGGGCAGCTGCTGGGCTCTGCCTCACAGAGGCCACCCTGCAACCTCCTGTTAGTAAACCTTTGCCACATAAACCCAATCCAATCAAACAACACTTTGTAAGATTTATCACACAGACTGAAATGTGTTGAACAGTGTTGTTGATACTCTTCTCATATGCTAAAATTTTGTAATTGGTATGACTGAATTTTATGTTTTTAATTTTACCTCTGAGTATTAAAAAATGACAAATGCAGGAGCATTTTTAAATAGATATTGGATTAAAACAACACTCCTTTTTAGACTCTTTTAGTGATTTTAGACCTTCCCAGACAGATAATGATATAGAAGAGTAAGGAGAAAAGTGTTTTTAAAACCTAAGGTACGGTAATGGAATTGGCATTATTATACTTATTATACAAACAGAATATGTGGAAGACCTCAGCAGTCCAAAGTGTAGCTGGGAAAAGAATTCAGCAAGAAATCTATGTACAGCAAGTCTCAGAAGGGAGTGGTGGCAAATTTTTCTTGCTTCTTGGATGCTGAAAGTAGAGATTTTTCTACAGCAAAAGGTGCATTCCGGTCTGCAGTAATTGTCAATCAATAGGGAAGAAATGATGGAGGGTAAGCTAGCAGAAGACAGTATGGGTGAAAGTGACTGCAACATGAAAAGAATGTAGATGAGCAAACAACAATGTAAGAGTTCAACCACCTAGAAAAGCCTCAAAGTATTATCTTCAGCTTCGAGTCCATACTAAGAAATGTGCTGAAAAGTTGAAGAGGTCTAGAGAAGGTCAATGGGAGTAAGAGGACATCTAGAAAGCCTGAACTATGCTGAAGAGTTGGAAAATAAATAAAAAGTGTTGGGGGTAGCAGAGAAGAGACATGTAGTAAAAGCAGTAGTAGAGTTAATCTATGCCAGTAAGAGAAGAAGAGAGTAAAGTCTGCTCCACATCCGCTGCTGCAGATTTCCCAGTCCTCTGAGCATGGAAGCACCAGAAGGGAGACTGAGCAGGGAGACAAACTGGGCAACTGGGCATCTGTGTCATTGTGTGCAATGTCCTCATCATAGGGTAAAATACTTACTGGCAGGAGAGACATGCTTACTAATGACATAACCTCAGACAGAGCCTGAAAGTCCTCATTTTCTGTTGCTTCTATGATCCATCACAGTCACTGGTGATTGTCCCCCTATGCTCTGCCCTTGTGAGGCATTCCTTCTGCACTGATCTGGGTGTCTGCAGGGATGTTTTTCTGTCAGTTTCTCATCCCTCTCTCCCAGCAGCTGTTGCACAGTTGTTTTGTTTGTTGGTTTGTTTGTTTGTTTTCCCCCTTTCTTAAATCTGCTCTCACAGATGCACAAACAACATTGCTTATTGGCTTAGCTCTGGCCAGTGGTGGGTGCCTTTGGAGCCATCTGAAACAGGCCCTTACCTAACATTTCTCTTATGGTAAGCACTAGACTGCCATCCTCACTCTAATGAGGCAACAACCCTAAAAGAATCAGCACATGAGCCAGTACAAAGAAATGTGATTTTAACTGTCCTTGTATAGGGTGACTGAAATAAGAGGTAACATTACTCAAACAAAGCTTACACTGATGAAAACAAGTTGCAAATTACACCAGTTTTTGAGCCGCTGGTATCTTTCACCAAATATTCTGCATGTCCATGTTGTGGCCTCACATTATCGACAATTGCCTCCCTTGTCCTCAGTACACGTGTCTTCATTGCTCATTTCTGGATATGGCTGTGCACCCCACACCAGTCACTTGACCCCATTAGTACACATAACTGCAAAAGACTTGCTTGTTTGAAGTACAGTTCCGAAAAATCCCGCATTAATCAGCACTTCACTGAAGCCTTTATATGATCAATGTTCTGGTGATTTCCGTAGTCAACCTTGTTCCACTACAAAGCAGATAAGCCTGAAGTCCTGTTGCTTTCAGGAGAGCTGCCTGTGGCCTAATGGTCAAAGCTGCCTCACTTTGCTAATTATTTCAATCCTTTAGACAGGCTTGACTGATTATCATGGTTCAGCACAAGTTATTTTAAGTCTTCTGTTAATCTTTTTCCTTAGACACTACTTACACACCAAGTAATTTCCAGAAATACTATGTCTAGGAATCAGAGAGCAAAAGCTTCTCAGTGAGATTCCCAATGTCTTTTTATAGTTATTCTCTTGAAGTTTATCAGTGTCTAGAAATTCAGTACAGAAAGCTATCCTGAGACAGGACACAGTCACCAGAATAGATTTACCTCTCATCAGGTCACAAAGAAAGCTGAGAAGGAAGGCTTATACCATATTTTAGATTGTGCCCTTTTTAGGAGTTCAAAAACTCAACATTTTGCTGTCTGTTGCGTTTTCTACAGTTCTGTGGTAACTGACTAGCAAATAACAGAAACCTCTGCATCCTCTGACATTGCTGCCGTGCAGAAAAAAAATAATAATAATAATAAAATCTATTTAAGAAATCCCACCTTGAAACAGAATAAATCCAAGGGAGATTAAATTAATATATTGAAATAAATAATGAAACCTCTGCATCCTCTGACATTGCTGCTATGAAGAAAATAATAATAATAATAATAATAAAATCTATTTAAGAAATCCCACCTTGAAACAGAATAAATCCAAGGGAGAATAAATTAATATATTGAAATAAATAATGAAATAAATTTTGTCAACAGATATTTTTCTCCCTTCTGTTGTTGTTGTTGTTGTTGTTATGAATGCATTTTACAATTTCTACAATAGTAGCTGACCAGTCAGAAACAAAGCTAAGAAAAGTAAAAGTCAGAATTTTACATGCAACAAAATTACTAGCTCTCTGCTCTGCCTCAGAGTTTCTTGGCATTTAAGTATACATCTCCACACTGTAGTAATCTGTTTGAATCCTGTCTTTCAAATATCTCCTTTCAAGTCAAT
This sequence comes from Anser cygnoides, assembly GCF_040182565.1. Classification (NCBI taxonomy): domain Eukaryota; kingdom Metazoa; phylum Chordata; class Aves; order Anseriformes; family Anatidae; genus Anser; species Anser cygnoides. The sequence continues at coordinate 37,831,866 of NC_089912.1, read as the reverse complement.
ACAGTTGTACAGGACCTGATTCTGCAGATGCTTCTTTCAGGGAATTTGTCTGAAACAGCTGAATAGCCTGAGTATAAAGCTCAAGAGTAAGATTTCTCGTAACATGTCTAGTATGTGGACAGCTAACACCTGAGATGAAAAAGGCCTCACTTGTCTGCTGTTTGAAAGACTAAGGATGTCTAGTTTGGGTCAATTTCTCTGCAACACAGGATTCGAAAAGACTATTTCACAGCACATTACTGTCCCAGGTCAGCACCATGTGAAGGACCCTATAGCAGTAGGTTGTGGCTCTTCAAGACTTACAATGGGCACAGAAGTAAAATGTTTGTATTTGGAGCATGAGCAGTCTTATGTAGTCATGTGAAAACACTGCTTTGTGGTGCCCAACTTCACACAGGGAATTTCACTGTTATGTTTGCTGATGTTACACCTTGTTTCTGACCAACCCTTCTGGCAACCAGATATGGCCATTTATCTACTCAGTTAGCATAGTAGATAAATTAGCATTTATTTACTCAATTTTCCCACTTAGGCCCTTTATGATGTCTATGACCGATCTGTGGGACACTGAGGGGTACACTGTGGACTTCATTGCCCAGCTTTTAACCATCATTTGGATGTTTTTGTCACCAAACCCACAAAGAGATTTTTCAAGTTGGCAATATGGCCTTCTCCTTCCACCATATGGACACAGAAGATCTGGACCAAGGCCACATATATGAGTGACCTCTGAGTCTGCAGTTATATTTTTAATGATTTTTTTTTTCAAAATATTTCTTATCTAATTATTACTTAGCCTCCATTTTAGCCTCCATCAAGTGCTGAGGCTATTCATTTCTGTCCAGTGAAACTGGGTACATGGAAAGATTTTTTCTGCTCCTCACTGGCTTCATGATTTGGATTAGTTTCTCATTTGTTTGAACTCAAGATTACTATCTGCCTTGTGACATCCGTAACATTGCTCCCAGAAAATTTGCCTTTCATGGGTTAAGAAATAGTGTGACATTTCCACTGTTGGTGCAGTATATATTAATCTTTGAGCTAAGAACAATTATCCAGAATACAAGATTTTTTTCCTGTTCTATTCAAGTATCATAGAATCACAGGATGGTTTGGATTGGAAAGGACCTTAAAGATCATCCACTTCCAAACCCCCTGCCGTGAGCAAGGATATCTTCCATTAGACTATTTTCCCCAAAGCCCCGTCCAACCTGGCCCTTAAACACTTCCAGGGATGGGGTGAATTATGGTCTGTGTGAAGTCTGCTGTCCTGTGTGAAGTTCAAGGTGGGACTCAGACTAATAACAGATTATGCTTTAAGCAACCCTGGAAATTTAAAGTAAAATACCCTGTGTTTCATGCTCTGTTCTGTGTTTTCAGGTAATTCAGAGCAAAATCAAGATAAGGAATAGTTAAAGGTACAAAAAGGCACAGACAATGTATAGCATATTCTACTTGATAATGTGAAAGTGGTTGGCCTAAGGGTCAAATCCTGAAAGTGGGTGCTTCTTGAACAAGAAGAAAGACTGTCAGCCTTGTCACCAGTTTCTTGCTGCTAATATAAGAGGTGCAGTCTTTATTAAAGCAGTAATCTCCAGTCTGTGTTTTTCCTTTATCTTTTGAATTCTCTTCCCCAAAACAGTTAAGTTAAGCTAATGCTGTCCTCATGTGGTCTCTCAGTGATCCTTTCACCCTTTGCCCTATTGTCACAGCTCTGGCCTTGCAAACCAGGACAAAGCAAATCCAAGCAAATAAATTAGCTCTGTAATTTCTTAGAGTGCAATTTTCTTTACAAATATTTTCAACTGCCTTTTCACAGAACAAAGGGCCTTAGATTGGAACAAGTCATAGCTGCAACCATTTCAGATCCCTTTTCATTGACATAATACTGTAAAAGGGGGTTCTGCAAATATTAATCACACCTATTACCAGTTTTAGTGGATAGATCTTAAGCACAAAAATATTTTCATGTTAGTCATAAAAATTATTTTTACAAGAAAATTCTTCACTGACTTCCTTTCAATGCATGTAAATTTTTAGCAGATATGAACAGAAGTTTGTAGTCAGGAATCGGTTAAATGCAATTAGATGGACAGACAAAATTAATTCCAATGTGGTAGAATTTCAGGGTCCAGCTACCAGAAAGTTCAGCCTAATGTACTGAACAGAAAAACGTGATAAAAGTCAATCAGAAGATGGAGTAGAAATAATAAATAAAAACTATTGTGTCTTTAGCCCTTTTGAAGACAAAGAGAACCAGAGAAAAAGTTAAAATGACATCTTTAAATGATGCCATGACATTCTGTCTCCAACAGGCACAGCAAAAAGTGAAGAAAATCAGAGATGACCACAATTTTAATGGATAATATAGAAAAGCCACAAAGGGAAAGTATAAAAACTTCTCTGTTTGGTTACTCCACAGTGAAGAACTCAGGTTAAAATATTGGGTATCCATTTTTCTATAGAGTTTCTTCTGAAGTTCTCTGAACTACAGAGCTTAAATGACTGTAGTATGTCACCTAGGGGGTTGTACTGTATGTTCTACTGATTTCTATATTTTTCAGTACAGACTTACTTTTTGACATTCATGCACTGTAACAGTTAGATAAGTCAAAATCAGTAACAAAATTTCCCCCAAACTGTGCAATTTCATGGTTTTAACTAGACTGTGTTTTAAATCATGTATCTTTTGTCCTCCATGCATTTCTGTGTATTTATAAACAAATTAAAAAAAAAACACACTTGAAGTTTGTATAATAAAAGATTCATTTAGTTAAAAGTACCTATAGCAGAAATCAATGTATCTCTCAAATAATTATCCATTATTTCCAAAATATGATGACATGGTATATTCAGATATTGAACAGAACGCTTTTGCTCAAAATATTGTACAAAACAAACAAACACGCAACAACAGCCTATTTTTCTCTTCATGGCTCCTTTGTCAATTCTCTACCTCCATGTCAAAATTCAGGGGAAACTGAGACATTTCAATTAAAGGATCTGGTTGAAATTCTTAATGTTTTGTTCATTCATTGAATACGTCACTTTTTTGAGAATCTCAGTTACGATGATCAACTGAATCTGTGCTGATTACTGGTGACATGGCAGTGCTTGCTGTTATTTGTGTAGTATGTTATTATATATTCAATTTCCACAGTCCAACCAATAAGAAAGCCAACATTTTGAGTGGATGTTTCATGCAACTTCTAAAATTTGTCCAGAAAATGTAAGTAACACATATCTTGCATTTTGTTCAACCTTTGAGTGGATGATGACAAAGTAAAAAAATAAAAATAAAAAAATGCAGTGTTAAGTCTCTTCTGTTTCAAGCACCAGAACACAACTAATGTAATTGAATTTGAAACCAGTGGGCTGCTGCCAACCATATGTTTCTGAAAATTGGTCACATGTGAACACTTTTAGGAACTGAAACACACATAAACTAACATTTCTTGAGGATTTGCAAATTTGGAGATGTTTATGATACATCAGAAAAAACATGCCTGCATTTTTAGGATTGTATGGTACTGGAGACCTGCACCATCTTATTCTTATACAAACCGTACCTGTAAGTAATGAACACCAGACACCTCTGAAGAAGAATGGAGTTTCAGAATTAATGCTGGTGCTGATGAAGAAAGGTTCAACCAGTTGCTTTGCATGGGATATTTTCATATGAAACAGCTACTTACTTGTGTGTCAAAACTCCCCAACACTTGGCACTCTTTATCTAAAGTAAAGTTATATGAACAAATACTAAGCCCTTAAACATAGTATTGCACTATTCAATGACAGTTAACATTTTGACAAAAGTCTATTATCCTTTAGTCAGTCTTGCAAGGTCAGATGGGGTCAGAATCTCAAATTGTGCTTTTCAGCTTTTACTTCATCACCTGAGGTTACTGCAGGCAAATACTCGGGGTTCCAAAATTAAAACCTAAAGTACTACTAAAGTGCATCAGCTCAAGCATAAAGTTCATTTGTTTCCCATTTATAAAACTTCTTTAGTAAAAATTCTGAGAAATTATGTATTTTTTTCTAACTTGCAGCTGCAGTTGCTAAACATATTCCCAGGCTCCTCCTGTACAGCATGTTATTTTACTTACTCCCCTTCAGTTATAATCTGTATTTGAAATATTCTGATTAAATCAGGATAAAAAAGAGAACAAAAGTATCCAGCTTCGATGGGGAAACATAACTGAACACTTGCAACAGCCACGCTTCAGATTGAGTCAGTTGTTTCACACAACTCTGTTTATAGCCATTCACGTTGTGTGACTGAGTCAGAGTAAGCATTAGAAGTGGTTATAGAATGAATCAAGGAAGCTTTGGATTCTAAAATGTATATATAATAAATCTAGAACTATTTGAGTGGCATGAGGTGTAGGATACATTTGTAAACCCATATTAACTCAGTTCTGTCATGCTGAATATAAGTAAGCTGGATATATTAATTCTACTGGTATCTTACAGTACAAGAAAATCCTTATGTGTATGGAAAATGTTAATTTAAAATGAAGCAATTATTATTATAGATTAATGTACCTTCTATGTCCAATAATTTCCCATCCTAACATTTCCTATCATTTCCCAGTGAATCATAGTTCATACTGTTCTGTGTATAAGTTCTCTATGTCAAAGAGCATATGCAGGGGTAAGATTTGCAAAGTGACATCCAAAAATGGAAAGAAAAAAAAATCCAGAGGAAGTAATGAAAAATTATCACTTCTGCAGGAGTTCTCTTTAAGTATGACGTTAAGTTCTCACAGTGTTACTTATGAATTAGAGATATTTTTGAAAACAGTATTTTTTTTTCTTTTTATGCAAAAAGATCAATTATATCTTGAAAGAAAACAGTCTTTTTGTTTTAAGGAATATATTAAAGAGGAGTCATTAATATGTGGTGGAACAAATTCATCCTTGGCTCATCCGAGTCAGCGCTAAAGAGGAAAGCCAGCCAAAAAGAAAAAAGCTGAGGTAAGAGTTTCTAAATCCATAATGGGGAAATTAACAAAACTATATTTGCTTCCATGCATCATAGATGTTTTGCTTGCTGCTGCTGTTATTAATATTTTGTAATTTTATTACTACTACTACTAGTAATAAGGCCTTATTTCATTCATTCTGTTCAAGGAAAGGAAGCCAGAGAGTAACTGCTTAGTCCTGAGGATATGAATTCCTGCCTATCTCCTAGCATGCAAGTCTGGTACAAATTCTCAACATACTCTTTCTACAGTAAAACTAGACCATGGAGGATTGAACTTTCACTTCCACTGCCAATTTCAAGCAGAGAAATGAAATGATACTAAATCTCTTGCTTCACCTAGGATAAGTAGTTGTTGTATAAGAAGTTTCTCCTTGATAAAGATGTTCTTGTGTCTCTGCCTCTCGGCCTGTGACCATGTTTGTGCCATCACAGACTGTGAAAATGCTGCTGTTTCTCTTCAATTTGTTTCTGCCTTAAAATGGACATAGCAACATTCTAGGAAACTAAATTATATTCAGTACTGAAACACTGTATATTTAAAAATTTTTGCATCAGTCACCTTTCTCTTCCAGATCATAACATGACTTGGCCATGGCAAAGTGTCTCCACTGACTTCCCAAAAGTATTGCTAGGAGTCTTTTACCAGACACAGATTAAATAGTAATTGCAGATCCTTACTTTCTTCCCAGAAAATATTACATTTAGAAGCCAAATGAGTGATATGCAGAATTCCTATTGTCAATAAACCACTTGAGCAAGATTGTGATACAAATATTGTACAAATAGTCCTGGGCCCCCATTTCCCTAAACCAAAGAATTCTGCTACTTTTGCCTGAAAAAAAAAAAAAAAAAAAAAAAAAAACACCTTTTTGGACTTGTTAGAATATGTCCTTTGGCCTTCTTGTTCTGGGGGCCCCAGAGCTGAATGCAGTGCTCCAGGTGGGGTATCACAAGAGCAAAGTAGAGTGGGAGAATCATCTCCTTGAACTGCTGGCCATGCTTCTTTTGATGTGATACAATTGACTTTCTGGTCTGCAAGCCCACATTGACAGGTCATGTTGAGTTTTTCATCCACCAGTACCCCCAAGTCCTTCTTCACAGGGCTGCTTTCAATCCATTCCTCACCCAGTCTGTATTGATGTTTGGGATTGCCTTGATCCAGGTGCAGCGCCTTGCACTCGTCGTTGTTAAGCTTCAGGAGGTTTGCATGGGCTTCCTCTCAAGCTTGTCAACGTCCCTCTGGATGGCATCCCTTCCCTATGTTGTATCAACTGTACCACTCAGCTTGATGCCATTCTCAAACTTGCTGAAGGTGTACTCCATCCAATTGCCCATGCCACCAGTGAAGATACTAAACAGTTCCAGTCCCAGTATGGACCCCTGAGGGACACCACTTGTCACTGGTCTCCATCAGACATTGAGCCGTTGACTACAACTGTTTGGATTCAGCCATTCAGACAATTCCTTATTTACCAACTTGTCTATCCATCAAAACCAGCTCTCTCCAATTTAGAGACCAGGATGTTGTGTGGGACTGTACCAAAGATTCGCACAAGTCCAGGTAGATGACATCAGTTGCTTTTCCCTTGTCCACCAGTGCTGTCAGACTGTTGTAGAAGGCCACCAAGTTAGTTAGGTATGATTCACCCATTGTGAAGGCATGATGGCTACCTCTAATCACCTCCCTGTCTTCCGTATACCTTAACATGGTATTCAGGAGGGTTTGCTCCATGATCTTACTGGGCACAGGGCTGAGGATGACCAGTCTGTAGTTTCCTGGGTCCCCTATTTTATCCTTTTTAAAAATCAGGGGTTATGTTTCCTTTTCCATTCGCTGTGAAATTCATCTGACAGCCACAACTTTTCATATTTGATGGATAGTGGTTTAACAACTTCATCTGCCAGTTCTCTCAGAAACCTGGGATGCATCTCATTGAATCCCATGGACTTGTGCACCTTCAGATGGCCTTGACCCTGGTCTTCTCCTATGATGGTTGGGACTTCTTTCCCCCAGTCCCTGCCTTGAGATTTTGGGATCTGGGAGGTATGGTAAGAGCATTTTTTTCAGTGAAGACTGAGGCAAAAGTCGAGTACCTCAACCTTCTTCACATCAGTTGCAGTAGGCCTCCTGTCTCACTCATCAGGGGTACAATTTCTTTTATCTTCATTTGCTGTCTTATATACCTATAGAAACCCTTCTTGTTTTTTACATCCCTAGCTGAGTTTAGTTTACATCCCTACCTGTGCCTTGGCTTTCCTGATCCTATCCCTACACTTTTGGGCCATATCACAGTAATCTTCCAGGATGTATGTGCCTTCCTCCACTGTCTACATATTGCCTTTTTGTGTTTTAGTTTGGTTATGAGTCCCTGACTCAGCCGTGCTGGTTTCTTGCCTTCCTTGCCTGATATCTTGCAGGTTGGTATTGAGACTTCTTCTGAACTAGGAAAACTGTATTTAAATATCTCTCAGCTCACTTCTGCTCCTTTATTCCTGAGGAAAGTTTCCCAGGGGATCCCATGTCCCTAGAACAGCTGAAAGTTTGCCTTCCTAAGGTTTAGGTCCTGATAGTTCTGGCAATATAGGCAGAAGCAGAAAGGAGCTTGATGCATATGTCTACCTTGAACCTTCTCACAGTGTTGAATTAATAATATTTACTGGCTTTTGCTATCAGCTATTGAAGGTCAGTGAATCACATCTGATTTTTTTTCCCTCAAAACAAACAAATAAACAAATCAAAAAACACTAACGCTAGGTGAAAATTCCCCATATCTAAAGAAAATAGAAATCACATAAAAATACGAAACTGATATTTTAAAACTGCATTCCTTTTTAAATTATTTGCATTGAAGAATTAAGTGATTTTTCATGCTGTATTAACAAATGCTAAAGATAGAGTTTCCAACAATTTCTTCTGCTCACCCAAAACACCCATGGAAACTTATGCTGGCATACCTGCGCAATGAATTCTGTAACACCTGTATATCAGATATCTGTCTTGTTCTCTAAAATTTCCCACAGTTTCTTCTTTTTTTCCTTTGTCTTTCTTCTTTTTCCTTTTTTTTTTCACTCCTTTTTCAAATGAAAGGAAAGGCAAATAGAAACAATTGTAGAGAAATTAAAAATTGCTTTCTAAATTCATAATGAACTCACTGAAGCATTCTGTTATCACAATGGGAAATGGTGCCATTTTCAGTCCTTTTCATTCAGAGGTTTCTGCTACAATACCTTATAAAAGTCAAAGAAATTGACATTAATGAAGTGGAGAATTTGGCTTCTTCTGTCAAGGTTTTCTTCTTTATTGACAGTTCCTGGCAACAGATACAGCCTTTGACAAGAATGCCTTTTCTGATAGACTGCTGCATCCAGAAAGTTTCCAGCTACTCTGTATATTGGTATACTCATTGGTACTCAATATGTTCTATTTTGTACATAGAATTCTGTTTGGAAATGTAGGTTGTAGTGTCAGGGAGCAGCAAGAGCCAACTGCTCCATACAGGCAGGGTTGCCTGGAGGTGACGGAGGCTGGGAGGCTCCAGCAAGTCTTCTCCCAGGTCTGTATCACACCAGTATTTCCCAGGAACATGATTTAAGGTCACTTCATATCAGTGACGGCATTGAGGACACACAGCCAAAGCACTGGGTGGGGAGAGGAGTTGGCAGACGCTATATTGCTGTGCTCAGTTTCTATATGACACTTAGTTTTTCCTTTCTCCCAGGCAAACAGAGATGTTTCCAAACCATAAAAGCTGATTTATACCATATCCCCACCCTCAGTCTCTGATCAGAAAACGAAAACACATTGATAAGCAGTCAGCCATAAAATACAAATTGCTGTACAGCTACCTACAAACACCCCAGCAGAAGAACTCAGTATAAAGAATTACCAATGTTATATGACATTTTACTGGATAACTACTTTGTGTTTCTCTTCTTCTCCACCTAATTATAAAAGAGGTTCTTTAGGGCTGTGAGCATCAGTGAGATACGTGTCCCCAGTAGTGATCAGCTGCTCTTCAGTTCTGAAATAATCATGCAGCTAAGTGAGACTTAACATTTCTTTCATTAGGAAATTGCATAGCACGTGACATTGCTATCTTGCATGTCCATTTTGATTGACAGTGATGAGATTTGTATGCAGTAATTGTCTCAGGCTGACAGTTTAATAATGTCTCTAAATTGCTGTCAGTGATAAACACTAACAATAAGCCTACCATTTCGTAATATAGAAATGATGTCCCTCATTCATTCTTCTTGGATCATCTTGAATAACTTCACGTCTTTCATGTGTCTTTTACCAAATCAGTAAAAATCAAAGCTCCAATGAGTAATTTCCTCCATAGCCTGAATGCACTGCTTTTGGCTTATTTGAGAAGCGAGAATTTGACACTGTTGTCAGATTGATTAGAATCAAATAGATTAGAAATTAGCTTAACGGTGTCAAATAATAGCATGATAGCTTCTCAATAGTATAGAAGTAGTGTTTGGGCTTGTGTATGGAGAAAAGTAAATTACGGAGAAATGTAAGTGAAGAAAAGGTTCAGAATAGCAGCCCAGTGTAGGTAATAAGCCAATATAATCTTCCTTATAATGTATTAATTATTAATATATGGGATGTAATTTCTGAGCATGTACTGCTGTGTACCAATGTTGAGGTGCAAAATTTCTTCTGAACTGCTGTCCCACCATGATGTAAAAACACCTCTGTAAATTTTGTTTATTCTAGTCTGGGGACCAGCTGAAGACTACTTCCAACAGCCACACAGAAAACAAATGTTATGTGAACACAGCTTGAACACTATTGGTAGAGTATATGTGAAGAAGATAGCAATTTAAAATTGAAAGTACAGGGAAAAAATAGTTCTTTGTTTTGTAACACACAGATACTAATGCGATTATATGAGTATCAAGGGCAGATACAGTATAGACTCCACAATCAAATTATAGTGAATGAAATAGCCAATAAAAGAGAAAAAAATCAGAAGTTTCCAGCAAATATTGGCAAGGCAAAAGGTCTGCACAGCTGGTAAAATAATAACAAAATCTATCAATGTACTTCCTTAATGTAAAATGTTTTTATATATATATATATATATATGATGAGCATATTCTTCTGTCTTGTATGTAGTAAATGAGATTTGGGGGTTCAGAAAAATCAGATGCTAAAAATACTGATTTCAGGCAAAGATTGTAAACTGGTTTACAAAAAATCCCAATCCACTTCTGCCACAACTAATTAAAACTATACAATCAGCCGGTACGTAACTATACACAGAAACAATAAACAGAGATCCTGGAAGAGCTATCACTCAGAGTTTTATTCTTGACCAACATGCTTTCATATCTAATTTTCCACCTGTTGCTCTGTTCTCCTTGATGCCTAGTTAACTAGATTTCCTGTTAACATTCTTACCTTTCCATAAGCACCTATATTCTAGAAACACTGTAGAGGCAAGCTCAACTCTTTTCATTCATTTTAACCCCTTCTAGAAAGGCATCAGTATGAAATGAACATTCATTAAAAAAATAAAAATAAAAAACGATGCCCTCAGGAGTGAAACAAAGCCATTTGTTCTGTATAACTACCAGGCACATTCTGCTGGTATTGCTGTAACAGGTTTTCTTACATTACTGTCCTTTCATAACCTGTGCATATTGTCTTTTTGCTCTTTTTGGCACATTATGCTACAAATTCTGTAAGATTTTTGCTATCAACAATTGTTCCAGGAAGTACTTAGCAAATCTCTGGGAACTAAATTAAATTGTGGCAATCAGCTGAATGGTCAAAAGTCCTAATACTAAAATGGTAGTACTTGCATAGTTCAAGATAACTCGTAGTTTAATTCATGCATATTTTATGAGGAGAACTTATAAAATGTAAATTATTGTCAGGAGTCTACACCACACTTACCATCACAGTGAGCACATTGCATAGGCAATTCATGTTTGAGAGAGGATTTTTTTTTTTTTAATTTCAAAATACTAATATATAATATTTTTAACCTAAATCACTTTTAAGGAATATTTATGTTTGTTTAATACAGAAAGGTGGTTCCTTGATATCAGTGTCAATGGCAATCATTTATTCATAGCTTCTGTTTGCCCCCAAGTTTGAAAAGGCCTTCTGAAGTCAGTAGTTATATTTTCAATTAGGATAGCAATGCCAGCACCTACATATCAGATTCATGCTTCCATCCTACTCAGTGGCACACATTTCTGTGCCAGTCCAGCTTAAATGAGCTGTCCAGATGTATCTGAAGTAGAACTATCTACACGCAGTCCTTTCTTTAAAATAAACAAACAAACAAAAAAACATTTTTCTTTATATATGTAAAAGCAACATGGGTGTTCTGTTTTTCACAGGTCTTGGTCTGTATTTACTCACTCCCAAACTGTCTTATCTATTCATAAGTTCTGTTGCTAGCAGCAGATGGTCAGGGAGTTGTAGAGTTCCCTTTCGTTATTAAAATAATGTTTTAGATGGCAGTTCATATATATATATATATAACTATATATTATATCTTGTATATATAATTTTTAAAGAGAATTACACACACGCAAACACACACAAACAAAAAGACCACACACAAACTTGCCCAACATCCTGTTTAGAAGAGTGGTCAAAAGCAAATAACAAATAACCAGGGAAGATTTTACGAAGAAGGCAAACTTTCTGAATATTTTCCTGTTGCCAACTACTTGAATCTTAGGGACTTTCTGATCTAGACAAGGAATCTTTGAATAGGAAGATCTCCTTATTTAAAACCCTTCAAAATGTTTCTCTTTTAAAAGCATGGCCATTTGCCTCTTAATCTAGCACCCACTCTTTGAGTCTACAGCAACCTGTAGCAAGGCCTCCCACAGATTAATTAGGTGCTGTAAGAACTAATCCTTTAATTTATTTTGCACCTGTCATCTCAGCTTCAGTCACTCTCTGTAACTTCTTAGACCTGTAACAAGTCCCGGAGCTGACTGCTTCCTGGTTTGAAGAGGCATAATTTTTCTTCTTTTTCTTGGTTATTGTTTTCAAAACAGAACCTGTCACTGTAACAGTTACCATAGTGTAAACCACTGCATTTAAAGCACAAATTCATGCCAAGGCAAGGGCCCAGCATTAAGCAGTAAAAGGCAATACAGAAGGTTTTTCTGCCAGTTATATGACATAAGACTGTTAGCCAAAGTTAAGCTTTTTTCCCTCTAAGTGCTATAGAATGCATAAAAAAATGCATAAATGAAATCACAAGCTCTGCCCTTGCCCCTCCAACTGACCTACCTAACTATGAGAGAAAATTGCCTAATCAGTTTGTCTCAGAATCCACTTTTCATGTCTTTACCTCATGATTTTATAGCCAGAAATTCCCCTGAACTGCAGCTATGGAATACAAAAACAGGAAGGGGAACATGTTTCTTCTCATTTTTGCATGGTGTCCATCACCATAATACCTGGACCACTGATTTAGGATATCTTGTACCCCCTATACACACAGGCATACACACCACACACACCACATCACCACATAACACACAGAACACTCAACAAGCACTGAACAGTATTTTCCCTCCATTCATGGCACAGGAAATCATACTTACATTTTTTCCTCCAAATACATGGAAGTTCATTGTCCTGCTAGACTACTTTTTTATAACAATGTCTTTTATGATTGAGTGTCTGGTTGGTAGATCATTTTCTTCCAATAAATTCCTTGATGGGGAATATGAACTTCATTTCTGAGGGGAACAAAAAAAAATCTCAAAAGATGTGTTCCTTCTGACAAATGAAAATCAAGAAATACAACCAAAAAGTAAATAGTCATACATACATGTGCAAACATGCCTTAGATAACTTTGATGAGGTTGATATAAATATATGCAAAAATAGACATTAAAGATTCCCCAGAAAAGCCAGACAAAACTAGAATGACACCAAAGTAAAAGCGCAACATGAAAAAAGGCAGAGCTCTTCTGTACAGGCCTTGCAAAAATTGCATGATAGACCAGATTTCAAATATAAATTATGCTGTAAAATAGATATAGAGCATGAAACATTTTTTCCTATCTAGGATGGTTACAAAATCATACCAAAAAAAAAAAAAAAAAGGCTCTGTCTCTATTTTTTTGGGGAAAAAAAGTTGTCAATTTGTAAAACCGAAACAAAATGCATTCAACATTAAATTGTACATCTCTGCTGTGGTGCACTGCTTCATAGGGGTTAGTGTCCAAGTTGTTGGAAACTCCCATTTTCTTGTATGTGTTAGCACTCAGACCAAACTACATATCATATACCTTAAAACATGTATGAAAAAGGAAATGGCTTCGCATTGTTAAATCTGTAGCTGAAGAGGACCTAAAACACAATCAAGAACTGAATCCAAAACAATTGTGTTTCGTACCTTAACTGCAGGTTAGTGTGGGCAATTAAATTTTTATACACTACTCAGCAGCCTGGTTTACCAAACATCATTTCCGCTGCTGTGCATACAAAATGGTTCTTATGGTTATTAACAGAATACTGCAGCACTGGGTCAATTCACAGAGCCCAAGCTAAGCTACCCTGCCAGCTCTTTATAGGGCTTAGGTATCTCTGCACAGTGTATGAACAGGGAATTCAGGAGGGTAAGAGACAGGGTCATCAAGGAAACCCTAGCCACACACCTAGGCGTATCAAGTTGAGCTGTCCATGCTGTATGTTTTCAGTGGTAGAGCTAAAAGCAAGGGGTAAGAAGACACACCAGAAGTTTCATAATTGGGAACAAAAGAGAAAGGAATAGGAACTTCTAAAAAGCTGTTGAGCTCTAGGAACAATCTGGAGGCAGTGACGTGGAGTACTGCCAGTTTTCTCTGTTGAGGCTTGCTTACAGCAAGATTGCAAACTACTCACTTCTCCTTCGATACTGCATTTTTCTAGCACTAAGTCTACTAGGCTGTGTATTCCAGCTCTGGTAAATGGTGCTGTTTGCAATAGCCAGGTGAATCAGGCATGTATGTGAGTTGTTTCACAGTGCCTGCCTCTGTACTTGAAGAATTATTCATGCAGAAAAAGGCCCAGTTTATTACCTAACATGCATTCCACCATAGATGTAGGCACATAGCACCTTACTGAGATCTCAGACACAATTAGCAGAAACATATAGGAAATGCCTTTTCTGCAAGATATCAAATGCAGTAACAAATTCTGCAACCATCCTGAAAATCAAAGGATTTGACATGATTTAAATGACATCAGATGGATATGCAGGACACGGAGGAAAAATCTGCCTCTGTGATGCAGCTCAGAAAAAGTGCAGACAGATGGAGGAGGAAAAAAATGAAGGGCTTTCTGTGGACTCCTGTGTCTTTTAAGTGGGAACTTCCTTATTGATATTCAATATGACATCTTACTCCTGCTAAAGCTTACCAAGAAGAGCCTACCCTGCTGAGTTTTGCTCAGTATTGAGACATGATGTGCTAGGAAAGTTGTTTATTTTAGCAGGATTACTTAGGGTTTTCCAGACATTTTGTCCTACATCATGAAGCTCTGAATACAGCTTTTGCTAGCCAATTAATTCACCTTTTGGCCAGCCAACAGTGGAAAGCCCTGGATTAAGTAAATGGACTGTATTCACAGTAATCATGCTTTATAGCAATATTTATAAGTTGCTACATTAAGCTGTAGCTGGGCAAAGTGCTGCAATCATATATCTCACTTTTTGTCAGAAATCTCAGTATGAACACCCTGCTTGAAGATTAGTTTATGGTCCCCCCGGAAAGCAAATTATGCTAAGGAATAAATAAATAAATAAATAAATAAATAAATAGATAAATTACTTCAAGTAGGTGTCAGTACAGACAGTAGATGTCAAGTACAGACATCTGACTGAGGAATTTTTCAGATCATTTTCAGGCCATCTGATTTTTTTTTTATGTGTTACATAAAATATTGTATGCAAATGGATATGGCAGAGCATGCTTAATGTACACAAAGGAAGTAATTAATTTATGCTGTTCAGGTAGCCGTGGACTAAAACAATGTAACAGTGGACTAAAACAATGTAAAAGAAAACAAGTGTCATGTAGCTGTAAGAGCTACCATCTATGTGCGAGTTCAGATGTTTAGATACCCTAAAAAGTATGAAATGCCAGTTTAGACATTGCATCAAAAGTAGTGGTTCCCAAACTAAAAGTAATGACCTCAGTAGGATCTGTGTCACACAAACATGGAGGGATGAACTGAATGGCAATAAACTTGTAGAACTGAGAATCATAAAAGGAGTCATAAATCTGGGGTCGAACTGGAAGTGCGGTCACATTTGTGAGCTTATATTCAAGGAGATTTTGATTTTTTACCCAGATCTCCTTTAGAGAAAATATATGCAATTATTTGCTATGAACTCACCTAAATCATACAGGAACACATTACAATGCTGCTTTAGAGCTTACTGCTTACCTGGCACCTTGCTGATTATTTGATATGACTTGGGTACCATGCTGTGTACAATGACACTGAACAGGAGTCTTCCCTTGTACACCAGAAACAGCAATACTCTGTTAAGGTATCTCTGCAAAGACATTTTGATTACTGCTGGCTCTAAAGCTGCACCATTTACTTGCCACTGATGACCCTCTCCATTCACTTTATTAATGTTTGTGTTTTAAGGTCAGTGGTAGTTTGTTCGCTGATGTTTCACAGCAGAGATTTTTAGTCATTATGACTATTCTAAATAACAGGGTATTAAAATGCACAGATATATTTCTCATCAAATATTTTGGAAGATACTACTCTTGACTGATGTTCCTATTCATGTTAAATACATAAATAAAAGAGGAAGACAGCAGAACAGAAGCTTGTCAAGATACTTTGATACTTGCAGAATCTTTTGAAACCTACATTTTTTGTTGACATATCTTCCAGCTAAGACAACAAGACAGCAAGACAGCAAATGAAGTGTCAAAATAAACTCTGTAAAGCCCAACTGAATTAATATATAATTCCATTGACATTAATTTGGACTGCAAAAACAGTAGTTCAAAGTGGAATTTAGACTTTTAGTTTTAGACAATACATATTAGTTTGTGAGCTGAAGAGATTATAATATTTCTTTAAAAAACAAAACAAAACAAAACCAGGATGCTTATTAGTTTTCTAAACTATATTAATAAGAGAATTACATTGTACAATATTTAATATCTATGCTTACTTTATAGCAAAATCAACTGTGTGATAGCTCTTAACTTTAAATAATTGCACAAAGGTCTATAGCCATTTATATGAATGTGTGTCATCAACAGAACATGCAGAGTTATATAATTACTGGTGAATGTTCCCAGAGTTCACTGAAAGAAATTATAACATCTAGGCTTATTAATTGAAGTAAGTTAAAGTCTTCTCATCTTAGTGACAGTCCTTGCCTAACAACAATTATTCAGAAATCTCTTTGTTATTTGAAAAAAAAATAATTATATATATATATTTTTTTTGAGTTGTTGGAAACTTCATTTATTTATCAGAGCAACCTTTATCTGCAGTATATCATTCCATGAGCAAGAAAATACTCAGTATCTTTTTTTTTTCCTCTATCATGGTCTCTTTCCTTAAACATTTTTATATGAAAATCTAACTTAGGACACAATTTTGGAAACCTATTTAAAACTGTATCCTACATGTCAAAATGTGTGTCCAACAGTATTAATTCTGATATTCTTCCAACAGCATTGTCTGTGAGTACCAGTTACTAACCCTATAGCTAAGATGACTCCATCTCAGGCTTATCAGCTAAGCCATTGCAATTCAGACAGCTGCAGTGAAGAAGGTGCCACAGCTCCAAGCTGGCATCCCACTCACATCAGTTCAGCCATACATAAATTAGACATCTATTCTAAGCTGCCTCCACAGTCTACAGAGAGAAAAGAAGGGAGAAATCCAGTAGAGGAATTGTTCCATTTATATTGGACACTTACCTTCCTATAAAATTAATAATCTTTCAACAGTGTCTTTGTCCTTGGTTGGAGTCTAGATAACCAACTGGTACTAAATATACAAACCATTTAGATGGTGAAAGATGTGTGAAATTAGATGAGAGGACTCTCACCCTTTCTCTGTGTTATGGATTAACATGGAGTCTTCATGCAGGGTGTGAATTGTACAGTGTGAATTTGCACCCTAACATATCACAAATTAGTTCCCTTGGGTAGGCTGTTTTCAAGCCTGACACGGTCAGTCAGTCAGAATTGTCCTCCTACTGAAACAGATTTTTACCCAGGCATAGTAAACCATTTTAATTCAAAATATCTAGCCATGCATTATATCAACTTTGGAACTTTGCAGACAATGGAAATCACATCTGTATGTAACAGAGATTGTGGAACTATGTGAGGTGTGGGGGATATCTGGAGAAATGTTTCAAGAATTCATAACAAATGGGTCATGAGAGCATCACCATGTAATCTTCAACAATGTTCAGCATCAAATTGTTATCTTCTAATGACATACCACTGGCTTGTATGAAATTAGGGGGGTGTTTTCAGTATGAGTGTCAACGGGCAGGTGTCTGGAGTGTTTTAATTTTTGTCATCTCAGGCATCACTGGTGCCCCCAAAATGACCAAGAAGTAAACATGTTTGGAAACAAAGTAATCCCAATATTTTGTTTTAAGTAAACTGTTTTTCTCTTTTTTTTTGTATTCACTCTTTGAACATGTTACTGAAACTCTAGGTGGAATTCATATTTAAATCTTTATTTGCCAAACAAGCCATGCATAAACTGTTGTATCTGGGCTACTGAACAGAGTAGGGAAGGAACCAATGCAAAACATACCACAGTGCTGAGGAAGTCCAAATATCAGGGTGTGAGAGCAGTCAGCAAAGGCTGTGCTAGCTTGCTGAGGAAGGCAAACCTACAAAAGACAGCCTGAGTGCCCAAGCAAGAGTCACACAGCATAAGATTACCCTTAAAATACTTCTCAGTTAGTTTACTTGTAGATTTTCCCAGAATTACTTTAAATTGGTTAGTCGGGCTCTTAAGCTCCCTTCTTTTTCTCTATAGTTTTAAAAATATACTAGTATAATAACTTCTTATGAAAATTGACTACTGACGTCCAATACCTGTGTCCTTGGCCTTTAATTTCCTTTGATATGAAACAGCTTAAAAGCAAACTAAGGCAAACTGAAAGCTTTAAAATTATACTGTGGGTAATGTCAAGACTACAACTTTATTGTTCAGAAGTTGTATAAGTATAGCTGTCCATTCAGCTTTCTGCAAACTTCACTCTCAAAAATGCAGTTAAGTGACACCAGGAACAAGTATTGCTGGAATATATGATGACAATAGGAGGAATCTGCTACCTGTTTCAAGTGGCAGAGATCTTTCCCAGTAGCAGAGATCTTTCCAGCTTATTTTATGCAGTGTTTCTTCCTAGAATAATGATTTCATTAATTTCTGAATAATGGTGACCATATCGGCTTAAATTTATTTTATTTTATTTTATTTTTTCAGGCTTTTATAACTTTTTGTGAAAATAAAGGCCAAAAATCTACATTCCATGGGTAGAATCAGAAAACTAATAAGGACTGTGAATATTTGCCTTCATGACTGGGGTTAGTGTGAGTTCTTACTACACACATTTCTACAGACCACTTTGCTGGAAACATAAAACAAACTAGCATGGATCTGCACACATCTCAAATTCACCATTAGAAGATAAAATCTAGTATATCTCTCTTGCAGAGACTTGTATGGGAAAAATAGGCCTAGAAAGACCAATGAGAGGGCATCTATGTTTGTCTTCCTCTCTTCCAACACTGGATAATAGGAGATATATGCCAGAGGCTTGTTTCTTGGTCTGAAGACCTTCAGAAACAGGGATTCCACGACCTCTCCACACTATCTATTCCCTCTACTTACTATTCACTGCCCTCCTTATTAAAATGAATTTCCTCATTTGTAACCAGGCCTTTTTTTGTTGCAGTTCATGCACCTTATTTCTTGTCCTTGCCACTTTTCAGAGACAGGGAGAACAGATTATTTATTTATTTATTTATTTATTTATTTATTTATTTTAATAGCCCCTTGTATTATAAAAAAGGTTACCACTGCTATAAGTTTTCTCTTCTTGTCTTCTTTATGCTGAACAGTTCCATGGCAAGGCTTGGTTCCCAGACCTCCGACCAGTTCTGTTAACTGCACAACTTTCTGAATCTCTGCTCTGGACATTTTCCTGCTATATTTTACTGAAAACACATGTGCCCAGAGCTGGAAAAGGCACTTCAACCACAGCTTTAGTAATGCTGCCTAAAGCAGAAGGAGGATTTTTGCATACTTTGTTGGCCATTTTCTTCAAAAATTCCAATGCAATAATTGGGATATTTTGTAGTATTATGATATTGTTAACTTCCAATTGAACTTGGTATCAAATGTAATCCTCACAGTCACTTTCAGATGAACTACTATCTCCATTTGACTGTTGTCCCCCATTTCTGCCATTGGTACTCCTTCCTATTAATATAGTTCTTTTCATTTGTTCTTCTTTGAATTTTCATTCAATTTTGCTGAGCATTTCTCCACTTTGTTTTCCACTTCCTTTTAAAATTGTAATACTGCTTTCCAACTCACAGTGCCTCCCAGCTTCATATTCCCTGCTGTTTTATTAAGCACATTTTGTATTCAAGCATAACTGAATAAATACTTTGTGCAGAGAAACAATAATAGTGTGAGCTCCATACATTCTACATTGTCATTTGAGTAGCAACCTGTAGTTCTGTGGTAACTGAGAAATCATCCACACCTCTCTTTCTAAGCATATGAGGTAAGGACTGCAGAAGTTATTCAATGACTCTTAGGGAAAGCTTGGACCGTCCTCTGCAGCCTCCGTGGTGTCTCCCTCACTGAAGTTAAAGCAAAGTGCCCTAGCTGCAAGACAGACACAGAAGCAAGTCAGATATACACAGTATGGTCACAACAGGTTTATTGTCCTGTGCCACTGAGTTAGTGAAGGTCAGGGCTGCTCTACAGAGACCCCTCTTCCCAAACAACCCCATTGCTCCTTGTTGTTTTATATATATGCCTCCCCTCCAAATAAAACAGTGTAGCCACCCATTACATTTTTTACTCCTGGTTTTGCTGACATTACACATTTATTTGGTAATTTCAAGCCTTAACAGCAACTCTTGCTGAACCAAAACCACCCTGTTCGCTGTCTTTTGATGTCCTTTCAGCCTACTGTTCTCTTTTTCAGTAAATCCTGATGTCTGGAGTTTCTCTGCCATTATTGTCTATATTAGTTTAGCCTCAGTTTAGTTGCAGCTGGCCAACAGCTTATCACTTTCCATTGCATGCAAAGTTCACCACAGGTTTTTTTTGCGTTGTTAGCTGTTAGTCAAACCTTGGGGGAAGATTGGACACCTCTAATATTGTCACAGATACAGAGGAGGAAGGAACTACTACAGCCATGGATCAGAAAGAAGTTGAGATACCCTTGTTGTTCTGATTCCTACAAAAGAAAGAAAAATAGAGGGAGCACATGTGTGTGTCTAAGTGTGTGCATCTGTGTGCTTGTCTGTGTGTGTGTGTGCTCTGTGTGCACACATGCAGGAATGCATGTGACTGTGTGTGCATGTGTGTGTCTCTGTGTATGTAGATAGATTACTGTGAAATAGCCTGGGAGATAAAGACTACTGGATTAGGACAGGACCATTTCCACTAACTGAGACAGTCCCACAACAGAATTTACTACAGAAACAAAAACCAGAAAATAATAAAGATTCTGGGAAGCCTCTTCAAGTCATTGAAATGTGGGAAACCTGACAAAGTCTGCTGAGAATTTTCCCTGGAAAAAAACGATATTAAATAGAGTTACAATATACTAAAAATAATCTTAGCTTCTAAAATCTTTCAAGACATCATTGCTCTATATAGATGAAATCCTTGAAAAGTATGTGCTCTTAGGAGGAATCTGTGCTTATTACTTCTGAGTAACTGATATAAACTGTGGAGCTTCCCAATTTGTACCATTGGTTAGCCATGGGCACAGACTGACCTGAAACCAAATAATGAGGGATTTTTTTCCCAAAGATTTTCAAGTTCATGTATCACAGCTGGAAGATATATATGAATTTGTAATGGCATAGAGATAAATATGTAAGGAAAAATGAGACTTTTACTTTTTTTGAGTGTGAAAAAGGCTTTTGTGTTCCTCAATCTGGTGTAAAAACTTGTAAGTGATGAAAGCATCACCTTGATATGATCCTTATGGGATTGCCATGATTCTGAGTGTAAATGTTTCATACTTTATGAAGCTGAGTTCCTGCACTTTTTCCAGCAGGGAAGGGTCTGATTGATATTTTGAGAGATTCTTATTACTATAGCTTTTTATTTTCACTCTCTCTCTTTCTGTGCAAGTGTGTGAAAAATATTTTTTTATCTCAGCGCTGTCACATTTTCAAGATAAAAGAGCAGCAGAGATTTACTGAGGTGAATACAGACATTGTTGTCTCATAAAGCTCTCTGCCTCACTGACATTTTCAAGGCAATCTTTTTTCTTCACACCAGAGCTTAGTTAAGGATTGTGTGGTGCAGTGAGAAGGCAGTGTTTTCTGTTATTACCTCTTACTGTGACTGAGTAAAACTTATGGTAAGATCAGAATGACATTTTGGGAACGCTCCCTGGCACAGCAGCTAGCTTTTCTACATTGTTATTTACTTTTTCAAAAATTAATTAGTATTTCATAACAAAATATTGTATAGTGCCATCTCAAATTGATCTGAAGTGTGTGAATTCAAAAAATAATTTTAGACCCTAGGTCAAATTAATCCAATATTTTTAACGATTCTACAGCTGATTCCTTGTTATCCAGCATTGTCATCCATTAGGAAGTAATTCAAAAGGAGAGAAAGTGTGAATGGACGTGGCAGCAATTATTAGTGCTAGGACTGGCAGTTCTGGGGAAAGGTGCTTATAAACTGATTTACAGAAAAAGCATTGTTTTAGGCTTCGTAACATTACTCAGATATTGTGCCCTCAGGTAAAAACACAATCACTTTAAGTGTCCGGTGTACATAGATCCTACTTTCCATCCATTACCTGATTTTCTCCACTCAACTGGGCTATCAGTTAAATCCTGTTGTGGAAATAATGATTTTCATTATCTATATATTCCTTTTTTTTCTTTTTTTTTTTCTTTTTTTTTTTTTTTTCCCAGATAGAGACTCCGTATAAGTTTCTCACCAGTCATCAACTATGCATTTTATCTGCTACACTTCATTTTTACCTTGGACATGACACATTTCCTCTTTTCTGTCTGAACTCGTGGGATGAAAGAGTTCAGCTGATCACATGGTTCACAAGTTTTCTTGTAGATCCTTAAATCAACAAGAAGAATTTTCAGGAAGATTCTTAAAACACTAAAGAATGTTTGAATTAACAAAAATCATGGTGTAAACATTTATTTATCTTTCTCCCTTTCTTACTTTCTAGCCCTGAAATCAGATCTCTGAACATTTTTTTGGCATTTGGGGAACAGCGAGTATAAACAAAAAATAGAATGATGCAAATGCTGCAGATAGAGTTTTAGCTGAAGTTCATGACCTTTCCAGAAGGCCCTGGTCGTCAGCTGCTTATAACACTTCTTTCAGACCATGACCCCTCACTGAGTTTTTACACATGCCTCCAGTGCCTGCATAAAATTGATTCTTTTCATAATTTCATTTTAAAGTTTATCAGATATAGCTTCTCTGACCCCTTAAAACACTGGAATAAAGGTACCTTTGTCTATGTCAAAAAATATTTAGACCTATTCAGTAATGAATTCTAACAACTCTGTGAAGTGAAACAAGTATTTGATATATGTCATGGAGTATTTTGAGTGGAAGATATTTTGTGCTGTGTGGTAACTATAATGAGAGCTGACGAGGAATCCATCAGCTGTCCTCCCTGCTGCCCCGTGCGGGCACTCTTAGCCACCTCCTCCCCAGGTAAAGGGAAGAGGAGGGGGAGGCAGGAAGAAGGGCTTTCCTCTCCAAAAGTATGATGAGCCAACACACTGACAGACTCTCTTCCTCAGTTGCAGTGGAAGGTGTATCCACAGAGGAGGCTCCATGCACAGTTATTGTGCTTTAAACTTGTGCATGTATGTACAGTATCACACCCCTCCACAGGCAAGTCCTCATTCTTCTAAGTGTCCATTTAGGCTAAAAATGCCTGCGCTCACCGGAATTCCATCAGCAGAACTCATCTCCACCCAACCTGAGTCACTGTCAGAGCAAGTGCATCTTGTTCATGCCATGAGTCAGGGTTCCTGGGAAGAAGATGGCTTATGGGCCATGCAATATCTAGAAGATATATGCAGTGAAGCAGGACAACTTAAACTCTGCACATGACCTTAAATTCTAGCAGTTCTTAACTTTAATTATTTAAGTTTGTGACCTCAATGTTCTTTTACTTTTAGTATTTCTAAGCATGTGTCCATACTTAGTAGATACATTTGATTACATACACCCCTCTTTAGGTAAGGTCTCATTCCTTTTTTCTTTTTAGTTTTTATTTTCACCTTGTTCCTACCCACACACCACTATATTATTATTAGTCATGTTTTGCTTTACACCCACAAGGCTGGGGATTTGCTTTATAAATCTCTCTGAAATTGTGTCATCTGTCCCTATGGAAAGCTATATAAATAATAATAAGTTGAAAAAATAAAATCAGAAGCTTATTTTGTGGGCTCATATTATTACGTTTTCTTGAAGAACTGCTGAATGAGATGTTTATTGTTTCAGCACATTGAAAAGTACACTTGATGTTCCTCTCATAGCTTTTTTATGTATTTCATTGTATTCAATACAAAATAAGTTATTTGGTCTTAGTTGGTTTAATGCAGTACTTGGTGCCACTAACGAGGACAGAATTTCAAAGCAGTAACACTTAAATCATGTGTTAATGTAGTACAGTTTTTCAAAAACCTATGCTATCCTTTCACTGACACTCACTCTTACTGAAAGATGAAAGCCCATTTCTTTGTCATGCAAGAATTACAGATATGACACATTAAGAATATAGTAAATTATGGCTATAGATAGAGAGAGAACAGAAACAAACAGATGATGCTGGGAAATCCGTAGCATGTGTGTGTGTGTGTGGATGTAGGAAGTCTCAAAAAGTAAATCAGCTATCCCTAGAGGAATATAACCTACTGCTGCCTTATAGTAACACAGATGCATATGATAGATGAATACATAATATGTCCAAAACAACGCTCATCACAGATTTCCAAGTGTTTAAATATGTGAATGAGCTAAGCTGAGATAATGGAAAACTTAGGAAATGAGATTTTATGGAACTGTATACCTGAAATCTGACACACAGGTAAAAAATAAATAAAATAAAAATAAAAATAAAATGATTTCATGCAGTCAAAATCACAGCAAAAATCTGCTATTTCTTCTAACATTTTTTATGAAGAAACCTGTATGTACTCTTTGGGATATTGTGAATCCTGGATATCTACACAATCAGTTGCTTTACGGAATTTATTAAGATACCCAAGTGAATGGGCTTAGCAAATCCTGAGTGGTTCCTTAACTCCACAGGCTGACTGGGAGCACCTCTCTCATTTTGTTACCTATGTATTTTTCATGTTTTAAAAGGTGCATGAATTAAGTTGGGAAAGGAATAGCCATTTGGCTGTAACTGCTGCAGAACACATAGAGAACAGAATAATTCATTGAAATGAAAATGAAATGAAATGAAATGAAATGAAATGAAATGAAATAATAAATGAAATGAAATGAAACAAAATGAACAAACCGTACTTTCCAAGGGAAAAAAAAAAAAAAAGTGAGGGAAAAAAAACTTATTTCTTCTGCCTGGCCTTTTTAAAGAAGCCCAAATTTCCAACTGTTTGATTTTGTCTCTGACACATCATGCTTTTATAACAGAAAATAAATAAATAAATAAATAAATAAAGACTAACAAAAAAGAACTATCTTTCAAGAACTAGTATATAGTGTGTGTCTGTTCTCTTAGGGCTCACATGCTGTTAGAGTGCTGTGGTCATGACACATCGGAAAGGATATCACTCGTGTGGTTAAGGTTGCATGGACATAATTAAGTGCTTCTACCTCCACCCCTATGAGGGCTGTTTGCAATATAATATGTGATTATAAAAGGGCTACTACTTTAATCTACCGTTTTCTCTTTCTGACTCAGACATCATGCCTACATTTAAAAAATAATCTAGAGAGATGTTTCTTTCTCATATAAAGCTCATTCATTGAACTTCTCAGTGCAGCTTCATAAGAGTTTTGCTTCTCTATGAGCATGGTTAGACACAACACACACTACAGTCTTTGAAAAATAACTTTTAAAACATTATTCAAGAGGTCTGCTAGACTTAAAGTCATTGCTGTATAAAATCAATCTAAATAAAATGAATGTCAAACACTCTTTCTGCTTCCTGTTTCCTGCTTCCTATTGAGATCCCCAGCAGTTTCAGTTCTCAAGTTACAAGTATTTTTCACATATACACTTGCACCTATTCTGATAGAAATTTGCTTGAGACAATTTTTCCCAGGTTCACATTCTGAAGGGGAAAAAGCAGAGATAAGGCTCCACATTTAGCTGGCCCATACTCCCAGTTCATTCTTAAACATTTTTGAATTGTTTTGTCCTCTGGAGCCTCCATTTTGAACTTGAGAGTAGAGGTTGTTCCTGGGTTGCCTTCTACCTCTGATGGTATTCCATGGCTGTGTGGAAGCTTCCATTCTTGAACAGACCAGACAGACCTAACTGGTAGCATCAGAGAGTGAAGAAAAACAATTATCAAAATGCTGATATAGTTCTTTTTCATACCTTTGCATTTTTCTAAAGGCAAGTATGCTTCTAAAGGCATGTTTGAGTTCAAACTGCTTTAGTTCCATAGAAGGTATTAAAGACTTAATTTTTCTAAGACATTTAAAAATCTACATGTGTATATCTGTAAACATATAGAGAGAAAACATGCCACTAGACCCTACCAAATTTTGGTTTTATTTTGTGTCTTTCCTACAGTATGACCTCAAAATGCAGAAACATAGACTAAAAATTTTCTGATTGTGAAATCCTTCTGCTTTTTGGGAAAAAAAATCTGTCTTCCTGAAGAGAGACATTTTTCTAGCTCTTGGAAGGGTGGTTTATTTTTGGTAAAATCCTACTGTATATCCAATATTAGGGAAACGAGTACCTGTATAAATGACATATTCATTTGGACAGCCATAGTTCTGCTCCTTCTTTACAGAATAGAATAGGTTAAATGTTATGCAGATTTTTGCAACATAATAAGGGAGAGATTCCAAAGCTCAATTCTACAAGTTCAAAGCCTTCTGAAAAATCTTTTTTTTTTCTTTTTTTAAATAAAACAACTCAACAATAACAACACACAAACCTTCAGTGTAGTTTTACATACTTCTTTTGCAAGATTTCAGAGACAAACTACATGAAAAGTAAAGTTTTAAGTGCTAAATTAAGTTCTCAAGAAGCATAATATGATGGAAAACAGAAAACTGTTATTTGTGCATCTTTAAGATATTCTATGGGTTAACAACTTCCTCAGCTATAATGGTTCAGCATGAAGGCCCCAGCTACCCATCAGCAGCAAACAAACCCAAACTAAATTATGTATGAAAACTCTTGACGTTAAGGAATTGTATATTATCACTGTAGAGGCAGGAAAATAGGTTATGAGAGCAGATGGATAATATTTAGCATTATAGAAAGGCAGCCTGGAGACAACTACAGTGAATCCTGAGTTAGGTGCCCAGGACAGCTTGGTGGGAAAAACATTCTTAGTGACTGGGATGCAGCATCAGCTCAGATCTGACAGGACGTGTTAGTTAAGTGCAGTGCTGTGGAAACGTAATCATATCTTTTCCAGTGCTAGCTCTACTCCAAGAAATATGATATATGCTTTCTGTGCATCAGCCAAAATTTGTGACAATTATAATCTGGTTTGACGGAAATGACAAAGGGCGTGTCACCACACTCTGTTCTTTTTAAAAAGGAGTAGTTCTTGCTATCAGAAAAGCCCTTTCTGCTCTCTCTTAGGAAGCAGTGTGTTTCCAACTTAGTTTATTAGTTCTGAGCAGTACGTATGGTTGCTAATTCACTTTCTAGAAGGGGTTCAATAGGTTAAGTATAAACGCACAGATGTGGACTGGGCCAGCACTGCATCTAAGCAAATAAGAAAGAGGTTCTAGACCACAGTGCAAAGATGTGCTAAGTGGCTTTTAAGGAAGCAGCTTACATCTGTTGCAGCAAGAATAAATCTTACGGCTGGATCCACACTGACTGTTGCACTCTCCTCTCATTTGGTCCCCAGTCCTTAGATTAGGGAAGGGCTCATTAACAAACACACGACATGAGATGCCCAACTAATACATGTCTCTCTAGACCATGGAGTTTGTGAGAAATACTGTAGAAAAGACCTATCAGCTTGGCTGGTACTGAATCAGCTTCATACTATCTGCAAGTATATTTATAAATATATAAATAATACTATTGCTAAGTAATTCATACTATTTACATAAGTCCAATCATGTTTCAGTTGAAAATAAAGATTTAGGACTTTTGTGGGACGCTAGTAAGATTACTAATGGGAACACTTTTTTGGGGATGTAGAATCTCTCTGCTTCTAATTTTCTTTCTTAGGGGCTTGTAGCTTTTTTCTAGTTGGACTCTGTATTTGCTGATGCCCTTAATTTCAGCTTAAGCCTGTGTGCTTTTAATAGTGCAAGTGAATATCTAATAGTCTTAGAATTCAATTATTGCCAATGCCTTTCATTACCATGTGGCATAATAGCTAATTGTATTCTATGTCCAACCCATACAGTCTCCCTTAACAGTATGCTTTCCTATCTACATTATTGTCCTGTTTTTATATTTCCGGGATGGTTGCAGTCAGGAATGCCTACCTAGGCATTAAACATGTGCAGTATACAAGAGGTGGTACGGTGAATCTGTCCTGTCCATTACCTGATCCCCCAACCAGGTGAAATCACAAACAGAACAGGAGTGAGAAAATGTGTACCCTAGCGACATCCAGTCCATACTCCAGAATGTCTGTACACAACGAATCATGAAAAAAGGCTTATGTAGGTAGTATGACTTTTATGATGAGGCATAATCCTCAGCTCTAGCATACTGGCTTCCAACACCATTCTTGTTTGCTCTTTTGAGACAGTCCAAGATAGTTTTCAGAAGTATAGAGATCCAGCATTTTACACATTTCAAATCTTCTGGAAATGGTGCTGAAACAGAATCTTTCCTCATTATTACGCAACTCCTATGACAATTAAAAGACTAATTTGTTTTGTTTTCTTTAGTTTTGTTATTGCCATTATCATGATTCTCACACAGAGCTTACCAATAGTTTAACTCCATGAATTCTTACCATACCATATCATAGAATGGGTTGGGTTATAAGGTATTTTAAAGATCATCCAAGTTCCAACCCCCTGCCATTGGCAGGGACACCTCCCACCAGACCAGACTGCTCACAGCCCCATCCAGCCTGGCCATGATACCTCCAGGGATGGGGCATCCACAGCTTCTCTGGGCAGCTTGTGATAGTGCTCCTTCACCACCCTCTGAGTGAAGAATTTCCTCCTAACATCTAATCTAAATCTCCCTCTCTTTTAGTTTAAAGCATTTCCCCTGTCATGTCATTGTTTGCCCAAGCAAAATTTCTGCTTTCCATCTTTAAGAGGGCTTAAGCCCTCTTCAAGCACTGAAAAGCTTCAGTAAGATCACCCCCTGAGCCTTCTTCTTCAGGCTGAACAGCCCCAGCTCTCTCAGCCTTTCTTCATAGGAGAGGTAATAATTTTCTTAAGGGTTTTTCTTAAGGGTCTTCTTAAGGGTCTTGCTCAAGAGTTCTTAAAAATGTGTTTATCATCTTTTTGTTATCCACTGTTTAGTTATTTTCCTTTGCTACAACTAGGCAATTATTTAAAAGAAAAATTCAACGTTGCAAAAGTTCTGGTTTTTGTCATATCCTATCTCTCTGGTTGCATATGCTTTTGCACCTCTTGACCATTATACTCAAACAATGATCGAGGAAAAAAAAAATGCACCATTCTTTATTGCTATTAAAACAAGAAAAACAACAAACACACACACACACACAAAAAGCCCAAACTGATAACTAGCCATACCTCATGTGGTATATGAAGTCATAAAAGCAGGTCTATTAACCCAAGCCTATATCTTCATTTTAACACAACACATTTTGTAAGGTCATGCAAGTTCAGAAAACATCCTTTCTCAGCCAATCTACAATCTAGCCTGTACTATCCTACATAAATTTAGAAATGTAGTTATCATACTTCCTCACATCATGATTTTTCACAAACAATGAACACATCCTGAGACTACTCTTGATCAATAGTGGGCAAGACTTTCACTAGTTCTATAATAGACATACTATTAAATGAATGTGCTCCATTTTTTATTTATTTCTATTTATTTCCTTTCAAGGTAAAAATAGAGGAGGAGAAGTATGAAATGTAGCTCCTACAAGCAAAATTCTGTTGCTTTTATATTATTATTGTCACATACGATAATGCAGATAATCAGTGTTAGCTGATAATGAAAAATATCTTGATGGCACTGAGTTTTCCTAATTATTACTGTTACATTTCATATAGTGCAAAGAATATCACTACTTGGCATCATCTAGACAAATTGCAGAAAAATTAGCAAAATAGTCATAATTGATAGATTTGAGCAATGAGTAGGCAGGTGAATTAATTTGCTGTACATCTTGCCCAGTTTACTTCTGTGTAATTGTATCTCAGTTTTCCCTAGAGATTGCCACAACTCTTTTCCCTTTAAATTCAGATATATGTAAGTCAAATCCTTATGGAAGCACAAATAGCAGTTATTTACAATGTATGCAATATCTTCAGACCTTATTCTAAT
The DNA here is from genome assembly GCF_040182565.1 of Anser cygnoides. NCBI lineage: Eukaryota > Metazoa > Chordata > Aves > Anseriformes > Anatidae > Anser > Anser cygnoides. The sequence continues at coordinate 37,801,962 of NC_089912.1, read as the reverse complement.
GTAAAATAAGGGTCTTTACTATTCTTTGGGTAACAGAAAGAGGCCAAAGGATAAAAGAATGCGGTCCTTACTTTTTGAGGCTTCTGATCCATCTTAGTCTCCTTCTGAACCTACGTAATACAGGAAATTTGTTTTTGTGCAAAACATTGCTTTCAGGCTACTGGTTTTTGGTTTTGTATAATGTTGTTTACTGCTATTGTGCTAACAGACTGAATTACTGCTTCCTTCGAAATTAAAAATGAAGTAGACAATAAATGACTCCCTAAAATAGCATGTATTTTTGTCCAAAGCATGACTGAATTCAATGAACTGTGCAGAAATTTTATATTCCTTAGGCAAAAATGAGTCACTTCTATGTTCTTCTCTTTGTGTAGACTTAGAGTGCCATTGTACTGACACTAACTGCTTCTATCACAGATAGATGCCTTTGACTTTAGCTGTAAATATGGTACAGTATCAAGAATTTGTAATTTGAACCTCAAATGAGCTTGTCCATTTGTGGTATATATATTGTGTTGCTACATCTTTTTGAGATTTTAAACATTCAGTGAGACAACAAAGTGTCAGCCTGAAGCTTACAACATCCTTTACTGTGGAAATAGAGATGGCATTTTAAAAAATGCTGCAGCTTCAATTTTTACTTACCTGGAGAGTGAGCTGCAGCAGGATCACTTGAGCTGGAGCAAAAATTCAACCCCTTCTGCCAACTGCAACTGCTTTCATCTGTTTGAAACAAACTGTGGTAGGAATAAATTCTCATCACTGACATGCAATACCTGGCCTCTGCTTCCACTTCTTAGGCCCCTGTGAGTTCAAGAGGTCATCTGAATTGCTGTCACTAGGCAGGAAATCTCTGCCAGATCATGTGTGGAAATGCTTTTCAGGCCAGCTGGATGACTGCAACAGTGTCACGGTATTGTAAGAAACGGTCTGAAGTTTTGGTTTTTTTTTTTTTTAATCCAGACTTTGTCTACAGTTGTGAGTAGCTGGACTAAAAGTTAAATTCATCTTTAAGCATAAAGTTTCACCATAAAGAGTCATGGCATTTTTCCCAGGCTCCAGCTCCCCCACCTAGCATTGGTTGATATGGCACATGGTCGTGTGGTTGCAAAGCCTCCCACCACAGTGTGGATGTATTAAGGAAACAGTGCGTGTCCTCAGAAAGCAGATGTCTTTTCAAATTGTATTTGTTAGAAACTAAGCATCAAAACTTCCTCAGATGTTCACTGCCAAAAGTATGGAGGATTACAAACTAAAATGATTGCAGTTGTTGTATGGAGACTGCTAGTGGGAGGCTACGAAGAAGCTATTGGGTTTCTACTGAATGCGTTCATACTGGGCAGGAGATTCCACAGATCTACTGAATCACTCCAGAAGCATTAGACATAACTCTAAGTTCAGAGCTGTTTCTGCCAGACATAAATTTCCCCCTCTCCTTCCCCAAAGAGAAGAATTATTTTACGTTATTCTTACTGGCTTCCTAAAGAGTACAGCCATACACCAAAGGAGCGGGACAATGAGCAGTCATGTCACCTCCCACAAGCAGAGCGATGCCCAGGCAGTCTCCGAGCAGGTAGCCACCTCAGAAGACAGCACTTGCCCCCTGCCCTTCTCCATCTACCCCATGCTAATTGCTGGGTATGGTATGGAATATTCCTTTGGTCCGTTGAGAGGTCAGCTGTCCCATCTGTGTTCCCTCCTCTTACTGCCCACTGCTTGCCTGCTCGCCGGGGATGGGGGCCAGACTGTGAAACACAGAAAGCCTCAACGCTGTGCAGAAGGCAGTGTCCAGCAACAGTCAAAATGGCAGTGTGTTGCTGATATCACTGTTTTAGTCAAAATGCCAGACACGGCACCATATTGCCTGCTATGAATAAAGTTAAGTCCACCCTGGGCAGGTCCAGTACACTTGCTCATGTATAATTTGAAGTCATGAAGTATTTATGACATTTTACCAATTTGAGACTTCTCAATACTTAAAAACGAGTTCACAGCACTATAATGACTTTTCTAAAAGCTGTTTCCTGCACACATTATGCCCTATTCACACTTGGATGTTGTTAGGAAAAGAGCCACGCCTATCAAAACATGTCCAAGAATCAGGCTTTAAACTTTATTTTATAGTATTTATTTATTTTTCTTTCTAGCATGTAGGCAGTGCCAATATGAAGAATACTTCTCCACTCCTAAAGCAATTACCAAGTCCTTTCACTAAAAACAGATGCAAAAACAGAGACCTTTTTAACCGATACGAGACATGAGGCTTTTGTACTTTGGCAGCCTTACTAACTATAAGGGATGCGGTCCATCTCTTGCAATGAGAAAAGAGAGCCACTGTTTCCTCATAGAAGATAAGGTTTGTGTGCTCCCCTGCTGCTGTAATACTGGAGACAGGGCTTTCACGGTCCCAGTGGCACTGCCCACCACGGACAGGCTGGGATGCCCCACCGTGCAGTCACAGCTGATGGTGACGTGCTGCCTCGGCTGAGTCGGAGGACACTTGTGCCACTCGCCCTCCCAGGATCACTTCATCCCTGGAGAAGGATGTGGTTGTCACCTTTCAGCTGCATTGGGCCACCTGTGTGGGAATTGGCTTCCTCCACCCACTCGGGGTGCAGAGAGTAGCAGATTTTGAGAGAAGGGAGCTTCCTTTAACTGTGTTTTGAGGCAGGGGAGTCTCCTCCACACCAGGAGCAGCTACAAAACTAGAACATGTTTTTGATTGAAATACGTTTTGAGTGAAATACAGGACGAAGGGGAGATGCCGTCCTATGGCAGGCCCCTGCGTTGCATTCGGTGGGAAACTTTCTGTTTCCCCCTCCAAAGCGATTTTCTCCCCCCAAAAACCCACCAAGGTCCCTGGAAACACACAGGACTCCACCATTCCTTTTTATTCCTTTTCCCACGTTTATCGCCCCCGGCTCCTTCGACGCCGGGGAGCGGGAGCTGAGCCCCGGCGGGGGTCCGGGGGCCGTGCCGGGAGCCGTGCCCGGGGGAAGGGGTCCGGGGGCGCACGGCGGCAGCGGCCGTGCCGGAGGAGGGCCGAGCGCGCAGGCAGACAGACAGACAGACAGACAGACACCCCTTGGAGGAAGTGGCCGGGGCTGCGTGAGAGAAAACGAGGAAGGGGGCGGCTCCCGCGGGGAGACCAGCGCGGGTCCAGCCACGCTTCCCGGCGGCCGGGGCGGGCCCGGCACGGCTCTGGGGCACGGCCTCGGCACGGCCCGGGGAGGCCGGCCCGGCCCCGGGCTCTGCTCCCGGCGGCAGCGGCAGGAGGCGGCGCGGCGGCGGCGCCCGGAGCCGAGCGGGGCGCAGTGAGCAGCGGGGCAGGGGCCGAAGGGGCGGCCGCTCCCGCCGGGCGGTGCGGGGCGGTGTGTGGGGCGGTGCGGGGGGCGGTGTGTGGGGCATCCAGCCGCCCCCTCCGGGGCAGAGGGGAGGTTGGAGGAGAGAGGGGGGACGGGGGGCTGCGGGGCCCCGGCACCAGTGTCGCCCGTCGGGAGGTAGCGGCCGGCAAACGGGGCTCCGGACGATGCGCCGGCTGGAGACGTCGGTGGAAAAGGTACAGAGCGCTGCGCCGGCAAATCTGGAATTTCAACGCGGAAAACAGATTTATCTAAGCCCAGGTGGAGATGGGTTTAAACAGAGGCCGAAATTTGTACAACAGGGAGCGGCTGCAGGGCTTCTGAGTGGTGCATGATACGGGCAAAGGCTAGACACCCAACAAAATGTCTCTAAAAACGGGCTTCTTTCTTATCAAACTTCCTGATTTTGTTTCTGACAAAGCAACCATAGAGTGTTAGCTTTTCAGTAAGTGTTGGGAAAGCGGGGTACTGCGGGCCTGATGACCAACTCATTGCTGATCACTTCTTGGAGTGTGCCAACATTCATAGGCCTAATTTTCTTCTTTACCGCCGTACTGCTTAAATTTTGTGCTGGTTGAAGTGGATGTTATTGGGGCCGAAGCTTTCGAGCAATACTTCTGTTAAGCGGCACTGACTCTACCAGATGTGGCTAACGGAGTCCCAGTTTGGCCAGATCGCGTGATACATTGTAAAATACTTCCATTTTTAAAACAGAATTGTTCCTTTTAAGGGAATGATCTGCTCCTGATTTATTTACCTTTTAATGTTGTTTTCTGTTGAGTTTCTTTCATGCTCTTTTTGTCCGAAGAAGCTTAGGTCTCCTGACACTTTGGGCTGAATCTGCCGTCTAATCCATGGGCACAGCCATCCGGTGCAGAGCCAGTATCAGCATCTAAAGCTGCATACATTTTTACAGGCGTGGAGGCCGCAAACTACAGCAGAGTGCAGCACATTGAGGCAGCCCACTTAGAGGAAATCGTATGACTTTTTTTTTTTTTTTATCCCTCTGTTGAGCATTGAGCTGATAGACAGACAAATAAGGAAGTTTGAATGTTCTTTATATTCTAACAGTTTTTCCTGTGGGGGAGAAAGATTATGGTTTTATGGGTGAAGGCAAAATAGTTTGAACTGAAGGGTTTGGAATCAATTAACATGCCCGCAAAAAGACTGAAGTAGGTAGAGTGTAAGTAATTGCCTCAAATTTCAAATTCACTTGAAATAACTGCAAAATCCCAACGAAATACTTTTGAAACGTTCTGGTTTTGCTTCTTTTTAAAAATGTTAACACCATAAAATGAAGGGTGAACTGTGCTGCTCTTTCCATTTTCACACTGTGGTTCTGACACAAGCGCAGGACTCGACCCAAAGTTGCATAAAGACAGAAAAGAAAATTGTTTTTAGAAGCAGATGGCATAGGTTATGTTGAGAACAAAATAACATTTTAGAAGACTGATGGTAAAATTATAAGCTGGATTTAAGCACCTGTGAAGATGCCACTGATAACAAAAAATATTATATGGGGATGTAACCACAGTCTCCCATCCTTTCTTTTGGATCTGTTTTGCCAGAGGCATTAGGGAGTGAGAGAAGTTACTTCTGAAAATGTATGTTGTGTTTAGAGGTTGTGGGATCACAATCATAATTTTTACTTTTTTTATTTTTTATTTTTTTTCCTTTCCTAAAATGCTTTTACAATATGCAGTATTTAGCAGTATAAAGCAATGAGTCTGCTGCTGGCATTCCTGGTTAGAATGGGTTAGAGCTTGTTATAGGCTGTAAGCAGTTGTGTTTGCACTCATCTGTACCAACTGAAAATTGAGAGTGTTTCTTTTCCTTTTTTTTTTTTTTTTTTAGCTTTGTGGACTTTGTATCTTTAGCTTTTTTGATCAGTGCCTGGAGATCTGTTGTGTGCACATCAGCTGAATGTTTAGCTGCAGAGTAACAGAGCTGAAAATGGGATCTAGTATGTTTTATATCTCTAATTACAAGGAATACAATAAATATCTTTGAATAGTGAGTAATAATTACAGAAAAAATCATCCCAATGATCTGGCTTTAAATTGTTTCTTTTGTACTTAGAGATAATCATGTGCTTGTGTGAGTTCCTGACTT